>NW_028161601.1:62500-63913 GCF_964263955.1 Coregonus lavaretus | reverse complement strand
AAGAGGGTCCAAGCACCCCCACCAAGATCCATCCACAGGGGGGCGCCACAGGTCACTTTAAGCCTGATTTCACTATGGGTACACTGGGGAGGTGTTCACTTTGTTCACTCACACATGGGGGTTTTGGGTGCCCATGGCCGGCATGGCTGGCTTGGGGGAGACCCCAAGAAGGGGTCCAAGCACCCCCACCAAGATCCATCCACAGGGGGGCGCCACAGGTCACTTTAAGCCTGATTTCACTATGGGTACACTGGGGAGGCTGTTCACTCACACATGGGGGTTTTGGGTGCCCATGGTCGGCATGGCTGGCTTGGAGGAGACCCCAAGAAGGGGTCCAAGCACCCCCACCAAGATCCATCCACAGGGGGGCGCCACAGGTCACTTTAAGCCTGATTTCACTATGGGTACACTGGGGAGGCTGTTCACTCACACATGGGGGTTTTGGGTGCCCATGGCCGGCATGGCTGGCTTGGGGGAGACCCCAAGAAGGGGTCCAAGCACCCCCACCAAGATCCATCCACAGGGGGCGCCACAGGTCACTTTAAGCCTGATTTCACTATGGGTACACTGGGGAGGCTGTTCACTCACACATGGGGGTTTTGGGTGCCCATGGTCGGCATGGCTGGCTTGGAGGAGACCCCAAGAAGGGGTCCAAGCACCCCCACCAAGATCCATCCACAGGGGGGCGCCACAGGTCACTTTAAGCCTGATTTCACTATGGGTACACTGGGGAGGCTGTTCACTCACACATGGGGGTTTTGGGTGCCCATGGTCGGCATGGCTGGCTTGGAGGAGACCCCAAGAAGGGGTCCAAGCACCCCCACCAAGATCCATCCACAGGGGGGCGCCACAGGTCACTTTAAGCCTGATTTCACTATGGGTACACTGGGGAGGCTGTTCACTCACACATGGGGGTTTTGGGTGCCCATGGTCGGCATGGCTGGCTTGGGGAGACCCCAAGAAGGGGTCCAAGCACCCCCACCAAGATCCATCCACAGGGGGGCGCCACAGGTCACTTTAAGCCTGATTTCACTATGGGTACACTGGGGAGGCTGTTCACTCACACATGGGGGTTTTGGGTGCCCATGGTCGGCATGGCTGGCTTGGAGGAGACCCCAAGAAGGGGTCCAAGCACCCCCACCAAGATCCATCCACAGGGGGGCGCCACAGGTCACTTTAAGCCTGATTTCACTATGGGTACACTGGGGAGGCTGTTCACTCACACATGGGGGTTTTGGGTGCCCATGGCCGGCATGGCTGGCTTGGGGGAGACCCCAAGAAGGGGTCCAAGCACCCCCACCAAGATCCATCCACAGGGGGGCGCCACAGGTCACTTTAAGCCTGATTTCACTAGGGGGACACTGGGGAGGCTGTTCACTCACACATGGGGGTTTTGGGTGCCCATGGCCGGCA
>NW_028161601.1:42500-50000 GCF_964263955.1 Coregonus lavaretus | reverse complement strand
CCGGTTGACACTATGAGAACCAGGGACCGACTCCTGGCTCCCGGAAGGCCGATTTTGATGCACTTTTCTCGGATTGGGTTGGTGGTCAGACACCCCCATATGGAAACCATCCGGTTGACACTATGAGAACCAGGGACCGACTCCTGGCTCCCGGAAGGCCGATTTTGATGCACTTTTCTCGGATTGGGTTGGTGGTCAGACACCCCCATATGGAAATCATCCGGTTGACACTATGAGAACCAGGGACCGACTCCTGGCTCCCGGAAGGCCGATTTTGATGCACTTTTCTCGGATTGGGTTGGTGGTCAGACACCCCCATATGGAAATCATCCGGTTGACACTATGAGAACCAGGGACCGACTCCTGGCTCCCGGAAGGCCGATTTTGATGCACTTTTTTCGGATTGGGTTGGTGGTCAGACACCCCCATATGGAAACCATCCGGTTGACACTATGAGAACCAGGGACCGACTCCTGGCTCCCGGAAGGCCGATTTTGATGCACTTTTCTCGGATTGGGTTGGTGGTCAGACACCCCCATATGGAAATCATCCGGTTGACAACAGGAGAACCAGGGACCGACTCCTGGCTCCCGGAAGGCCGATTTTGATGCACTTTTCTCGGATTGGGTTGGTGGTCAGACACCCCCATATGGAAATCATCCGGTTGACAACAGGAGAACCAGGGACCGACTCCTGGCTCCCGGAAGGCCGATTTTGATGCACTTTTCTCGGATTGGGTTGGTGGTCAGACACCCCCATATGGAAATCATCCGGTTGACAACAGGAGAACCAGGGACCGACTCCTGGCTCCCGGAAGGCCGATTTTGATGCACTTTTCTCGGATTGGGTTGGTGGTCAGACACCCCCATATGGAAATCATCCGGTTGACAACAGGAGAACCAGGGACCGACTCCTGGCTCCCGGAAGGCCGATTTTGATGCACTTTTCTCGGATTGGGTTGGTGGTCAGACACCCCCATATGGAAATCATCCGGTTGACATTAGGAGAACCAGGGACCGACTCCTGGCTCCCGGAAGGCCGATTTTGATGCACTTTTCTCGGATTGGGTTGGTGGTCAGACACCCCCATATGGAAATCATCCGGTTGACATTAGGAGAACCAGGGACCGACTCCTGGCTCCCGGAAGGCCGATTTTGATGCACTTTTCTCGGATTGGGTTGGTGGTCAGACACCCCCATATGGAAATCATCCGGTTGACAACAGGAGAACCAGGGACCGACTCCTGGCTCCCGGAAGGCCGATTTTGATGCACTTTTCTCGGATTGGGTTGGTGGTCAGACACCCCCATATGGAAATCATCCGGTTGACAACAGGAGAACCAGGGACCGACTCCTGGCTCCCGGAAGGCCGATTTTGATGCACTTTTCTCGGATTGGGTTGGTGGTCAGACACCCCCATATGGAAATCATCCGGTTGACAACAGGAGAACCAGGGACCGACTCCTGGCTCCCGGAAGGCCGATTTTGATGCACTTTTCTCGGATTGGGTTGGTGGTCAGACACCCCCATATGGAAATCATCCGGTTGACATTAGGAGAACCAGGGACCGACTCCTGGCTCCCGGAAGGCCGATTTTGATGCACTTTTCTCGGATTGGGTTGGTGGTCAGACACCCCCATATGGAAATCATCCGGTTGACATTAGGAGAACCAGGGACCGACTCCTGGCTCCCGGAAGGCCGATTTTGATGCACTTTTCTCGGATTGGGTTGGTGGTCAGACACCCCCATATGGAAATCATCCGGTTGACAACAGGAGAACCAGGGACCGACTCCTGGCTCCCGGAAGGCCGATTTTGATGCACTTTTCTCGGATTGGGTTGGTGGTCAGACACCCCCATATGGAAATCATCCGGTTGACAACAGGAGAACCAGGGACCGACTCCTGGCTCCCGGAAGGCCGATTTTGATGCACTTTTCTCGGATTGGGTTGGTGGTCAGACACCCCCATATGGAAATCATCCGGTTGACATTAGGAGAACCAGGGACCGACTCCTGGCTCCCGGAAGGCCGATTTTGATGCACTTTTCTCGGATTGGGTTGGTGGTCAGACACCCCCATATGGAAATCATCCGGTTGACATTAGGAGAACCAGGGACCGACTCCTGGCTCCCGGAAGGCCGATTTTGATGCACTTTTCTCGGATTGGGTTGGTGGTCAGACACCCCCATATGGAAACCATCCGGTTGACACCAGGAGAACCAGGGACCGACTCCTGGCTCCCGGAAGGCCGATTTTGATGCACTTTTTTCGGATTGGGTTGGTGGTCAGACACCCCCATATGGAAATCATCCGGTTGACATTAGGAGAACCAGGGACCGACTCCTGGCTCCCGGAAGGCCGATTTTGATGCACTTTTCTCGGATTGGGTTGGTGGTCAGACACCCCCATATGGAAATCATCCGGTTGACATTAGGAGAACCAGGGACCGACTCCTGGCTCCCGGAAGGCCGATTTTGATGCACTTTTCTCGGATTGGGTTGGTGGTCAGACACCCCCATATGGAAATCATCCGGTTGACATTAGGAGAACCAGGGACCGACTCCTGGCTCCCGGAAGGCCGATTTTGATGCACTTTTCTCGGATTGGGTTGGTGGTCAGACACCCCCATATGGAAACCATCCGGTTGACACCAGGAGAACCAGGGACCGACTCCTGGCTCCCGGAAGGCCGATTTTGATGCACTTTTCTCGGATTGGGTTGGTGGTCAGACACCCCCATATGGAAATCATCCGGTTGACATTAGGAGAACCAGGGACCGACTCCTGGCTCCCGGAAGGCCGATTTTGATGCACTTTTCTCGGATTGGGTTGGTGGTCAGACACCCCCATATGGTAAACCGCCGGCGGACACTAGGAGAACCAGGGGAGGCTATTACCTCACACATGGGGGTTTTGGGTGCCCTTGGCCGGCTTGGGGGTGACCCCAAGAGTGGGTCCAAGACCCCACACCCGGATCCATCCACAGGGGGGCGCCACATGTCATTTTAAGCCTGATTTCACTAGGGGAACCAGGGGATGATCTTAACTCACAAATGGGGGTTTTGGGTGCCCATGGCCGGCTTGGGGGTGACCCCAAGAAGGGGTCCAAGCACCCCCATCCAGATCCATCCACAGGGGGGCGCCACAGGTCACTTTAGGCCGGATTTCACTATGGGGACCCAGGGGAGGCTGTTCACTCACACATGGGGGTTTTGGGTGCCCATGGTCGGCATGGCTGGCTTGGAGGAGACCCCAAGAAGGGGTCCAAGCACCCCCATCCAGATCCATCCACAGGGGGGCGCCACAGGTCATTTTAGGCCGGATTTCACTATGGGGACCCAGGGGAGGCTGTTCACTCACACATGGGGGTTTTGGGTGCCCATGGTCGGCATGGCTGGCTTGGAGGAGACCCCAAGAAGGGGTCCAAGCACCCCCATCCAGATCCATCCACAGGGGGGCGCCACAGGTCATTTTAGGCCGGATTTCACTATGGGGACCCAGGGGAGGCTGTTCACTCACACATGGGGGTTTTGGGTGCCCATGGTCGGCATGGATGGCTTGGGGGAGACCCCAAGAAGGGGTCCAAGCACCCACAGCCGAATCCATCCACAGGGGGGCGCCACAGGTCACTTTAGGCCGGATTTCACTAGGGGTACACTGGGGAGGCTGTTCACTCACACATGGGGGTTTTGGGTGCCCTTGGTCGGCATGGCTGGCTTGGAGGAGACCCCAAGAAGGGGTCCAAGCACCCCCACCAAGATCCATCCACAGGGGGGCGCCACAGGTCACTTTAAGCCTGATTTCACTATGGGGACCCAGGGGAGGCTTTTCACTCACACATGGGGGTTTTGGGTGCCCTTGGTCGGCATGGCTGGCTTGGGGGGGACCCCAAGAAGGGGTCCAAGACCCCACAGCCGGATCCATCCACAGGGGGGCGCCACAGGTCATTGTAGGCCGGATTTCACTATGGGGACCCAGGGGAGGCTTTTCACTCACACATGGGGGTTTTGGGTGCCCATGGTCGGCATGGCTGGCTTGGGGGGGACCCCAAGAAGGGGTCCAAGACCCCACAGCCGGATCCATCCACAGGGGGGCGCCACATGTCACTTTAGGCCGGATTTCACTATGGGTACCCAGGGGAGGCTGTTCACTCACACATGGGGGTTTTGGGTGCCCATTGAAGGCATGGCCAGCTTGGGGGGGACCCCAAGAAGGGGTCCAAGCACCCACAGCCGGATCTATCCACAGGGGGGCGCCACATGTCATTTTAAGCCTGATTTCACTATGGGTACCCAGGGGAGGCTGTTCACTCACACATGGGGGTTTGGGGTGCCCATGGTCGGCATGGATGGCTTGGGGGGGACCCCAAGAAGGGGTCCAAGCACCCACAGCCGGATCTATCCACAGGGGGGCGCCACATGTCATTTTAAGCCTGATTTCACTATGGGTACCCAGGGGAGGCTGTTCACTCACACATGGGGGTTTTGGGTGCCCATGGTCGGCATGGCTGGCTTGGAGGAGACCCCAAGAAGGGGTCCAAGCACCCACAGCCGAATCCATCCACAGGGGGGCGCCACAGGTCACTTTATGCCGGATTTCACTATGGGGACACAGGGGAGGCTGTTCACTCACACATGGGGGTTTTGGGTGCCCATGGCCGGCATGGCTGGCTTGGGGGGGACCCCGAGAAGGGGTCCAAGCACCCACAGCCGAATCCATCCACAGGGGGGCGCCACAGGTCACTTTAAGCCTGATTTCACTATGGGTACACTGGGGAGGCTGTTCACTCACACATGGGGGTTTTGGGTGCCCATGGCCGGCATGGCTGGCTTGGGGGGGACCCCGAGAAGGGGTCCAAGCACCCACAGCCGAATCCATCCACAGGGGGGCGCCACAGGTCACTTTAAGCCTGATTTCACTATGGGTACACTGGGGAGGCTGTTCACTCACACATGGGGGTTTTGGGTGCCCATGGTCGGCATGGCTGGCTTGGAGGAGACCCCAAGAAGGGGTCCAAGCACCCCCACCAAGATCCATCCACAGGGGGGCGCCACAGGTCACTTTAAGCCTGATTTCACTATGGGTACACTGGGGAGGCTGTTCACTCACACATGGGGGTTTTGGGTGCCCATGGTCGGCATGGCTGGCTTGGAGGAGACCCCAAGAAGGGGTCCAAGCACCCCCACCAAGATCCATCCACAGGGGGGCGCCACAGGTCACTTTAAGCCTGATTTCACTATGGGTACACTGGGGAGGCTGTTCACTCACACATGGGGGTTTTGGGTGCCCATGGCCGGCATGGCTGGCTTGGGGGAGACCCCAAGAAGGGGTCCAAGCACCCCCACCAAGATCCATCCACAGGGGGGCGCCACAGGTCACTTTAAGCCTGATTTCACTATGGGTACACTGGGGAGGCTGTTCACTCACACATGGGGGTTTTGGGTGCCCATGGTCGGCATGGCTGGCTTGGAGGAGACCCCAAGAAGGGGTCCAAGCACCCCCACCAAGATCCATCCACAGGGGGGCGCCACAGGTCACTTTAAGCCTGATTTCACTATGGGTACACTGGGGAGGCTGTTCACTCACACATGGGGGTTTTGGGTGCCCATGGCCGGCATGGCTGGCTTGGGGGAGACCCCAAGAAGGGGTCCAAGCACCCCCACCAAGATCCATCCACAGGGGGGCGCCACAGGTCACTTTAAGCCTGATTTCACTATGGGTACACTGGGGAGGCTGTTCACTCACACATGGGGGTTTTGGGTGCCCATGGTCGGCATGGCTGGCTTGGAGGAGACCCCAAGAAGGGGTCCAAGCACCCCCACCAAGATCCATCCACAGGGGGGCGCCACAGGTCACTTTAAGCCTGATTTCACTATGGGTACACTGGGGAGGCTGTTCACTCACACATGGGGGTTTTGGGTGCCCATGGTCGGCATGGCTGGCTTGGAGGAGACCCCAAGAAGGGGTCCAAGCACCCCCACCAAGATCCATCCACAGGGGGGCGCCACAGGTCACTTTAAGCCTGATTTCACTATGGGTACACTGGGGAGGCTGTTCACTCACACATGGGGGTTTTGGGTGCCCATGGCCGGCATGGCTGGCTTGGGGGAGACCCCAAGAAGGGGTCCAAGCACCCCCACCAAGATCCATCCACAGGGGGGCGCCACAGGTCACTTTAAGCCTGATTTCACTATGGGTACACTGGGGAGGCTGTTCACTCACACATGGGGGTTTTGGGTGCCCATGGTCGGCATGGCTGGCTTGGAGGAGACCCCAAGAAGGGGTCCAAGCACCCCCACCAAGATCCATCCACAGGGGGGCGCCACAGGTCACTTTAAGCCTGATTTCACTATGGGTACACTGGGGAGGCTGTTCACTCACACATGGGGGTTTTGGGTGCCCATGGCCGGCATGGCTGGCTTGGGGGAGACCCCAAGAAGGGGTCCAAGCACCCCCACCAAGATCCATCCACAGGGGGGCGCCACAGGTCACTTTAAGCCTGATTTCACTATGGGTACACTGGGGAGGCTGTTCACTCACACATGGGGGTTTTGGGTGCCCATGGTCGGCATGGCTGGCTTGGAGGAGACCCCAAGAAGGGGTCCAAGCACCCCCACCAAGATCCATCCACAGGGGGGCGCCACAGGTCACTTTAAGCCTGATTTCACTATGGGTACACTGGGGAGGCTGTTCACTCACACATGGGGGTTTTGGGTGCCCATGGTCGGCATGGCTGGCTTGGAGGAGACCCCAAGAAGGGGTCCAAGCACCCCCACCAAGATCCATCCACAGGGGGGCGCCACAGGTCACTTTAAGCCTGATTTCACTATGGGTACACTGGGGAGGCTGTTCACTCACACATGGGGGTTTTGGGTGCCCATGGCCGGCATGGCTGGCTTGGGGGAGACCCCAAGAAGGGGTCCAAGCACCCCCACCAAGATCCATCCACAGGGGGGCGCCACAGGTCACTTTAAGCCTGATTTCACTATGGGTACACTGGGGAGGCTGTTCACTCACACATGGGGGTTTTGGGTGCCCATGGTCGGCATGGCTGGCTTGGAGGAGACCCCAAGAAGGGGTCCAAGCACCCCCACCAAGATCCATCCACAGGGGGGCGCCACAGGTCACTTTAAGCCTGATTTCACTATGGGTACACTGGGGAGGCTGTTCACTCACACATGGGGGTTTTGGGTGCCCATGGCCGGCATGGCTGGCTTGGGGGAGACCCCAAGAAGGGGTCCAAGCACCCCCACCAAGATCCATCCACAGGGGGGCGCCACAGGTCACTTTAAGCCTGATTTCACTAGGGGGACACTGGGGAGGCTGTTCACTCACACATGGGGGTTTTGGGTGCCCATGGCCGGCATGGCTGGCTTGGGGGAGACCCCAAGAAGGGGTCCAAGCACCCCCACCAAGATCCATCCACAGGGGGGCGCCACAGGTCATTTTCACTAGGAGAACCAGGGGAGGGCTCCTGACTCACACATGGGCATTCTGGGTG
>NW_028161601.1:22500-30000 GCF_964263955.1 Coregonus lavaretus | reverse complement strand
CAGGGACCGACTCCTGGCTCCCGGAAGGCCGATTTTGATGCACTTTTCTCGGATTGGGTTGGTGGTCAGACACCCCCATATGGAAATCATCCGGTTGACACTATGAGAACCAGGGACCGACTCCTGGCTCCCGGAAGGCCGATTTTGATGCACTTTTCTCGGATTGGGTTGGTGGTCAGACACCCCCATATGGAAATCATCCGGTTGACACTATGAGAACCAGGGACCGACTCCTGGCTCCCGGAAGGCCGATTTTGATGCACTTTTTTCGGATTGGGTTGGTGGTCAGACACCCCCATATGGAAACCATCCGGTTGACACTATGAGAACCAGGGACCGACTCCTGGCTCCCGGAAGGCCGATTTTGATGCACTTTTCTCGGATTGGGTTGGTGGTCAGACACCCCCATATGGAAATCATCCGGTTGACAACAGGAGAACCAGGGACCGACTCCTGGCTCCCGGAAGGCCGATTTTGATGCACTTTTCTCGGATTGGGTTGGTGGTCAGACACCCCCATATGGAAATCATCCGGTTGACAACAGGAGAACCAGGGACCGACTCCTGGCTCCCGGAAGGCCGATTTTGATGCACTTTTCTCGGATTGGGTTGGTGGTCAGACACCCCCATATGGAAATCATCCGGTTGACAACAGGAGAACCAGGGACCGACTCCTGGCTCCCGGAAGGCCGATTTTGATGCACTTTTCTCGGATTGGGTTGGTGGTCAGACACCCCCATATGGAAATCATCCGGTTGACAACAGGAGAACCAGGGACCGACTCCTGGCTCCCGGAAGGCCGATTTTGATGCACTTTTCTCGGATTGGGTTGGTGGTCAGACACCCCCATATGGAAATCATCCGGTTGACATTAGGAGAACCAGGGACCGACTCCTGGCTCCCGGAAGGCCGATTTTGATGCACTTTTCTCGGATTGGGTTGGTGGTCAGACACCCCCATATGGAAATCATCCGGTTGACATTAGGAGAACCAGGGACCGACTCCTGGCTCCCGGAAGGCCGATTTTGATGCACTTTTCTCGGATTGGGTTGGTGGTCAGACACCCCCATATGGAAATCATCCGGTTGACAACAGGAGAACCAGGGACCGACTCCTGGCTCCCGGAAGGCCGATTTTGATGCACTTTTCTCGGATTGGGTTGGTGGTCAGACACCCCCATATGGAAATCATCCGGTTGACAACAGGAGAACCAGGGACCGACTCCTGGCTCCCGGAAGGCCGATTTTGATGCACTTTTCTCGGATTGGGTTGGTGGTCAGACACCCCCATATGGAAATCATCCGGTTGACAACAGGAGAACCAGGGACCGACTCCTGGCTCCCGGAAGGCCGATTTTGATGCACTTTTCTCGGATTGGGTTGGTGGTCAGACACCCCCATATGGAAATCATCCGGTTGACATTAGGAGAACCAGGGACCGACTCCTGGCTCCCGGAAGGCCGATTTTGATGCACTTTTCTCGGATTGGGTTGGTGGTCAGACACCCCCATATGGAAATCATCCGGTTGACATTAGGAGAACCAGGGACCGACTCCTGGCTCCCGGAAGGCCGATTTTGATGCACTTTTCTCGGATTGGGTTGGTGGTCAGACACCCCCATATGGAAATCATCCGGTTGACAACAGGAGAACCAGGGACCGACTCCTGGCTCCCGGAAGGCCGATTTTGATGCACTTTTCTCGGATTGGGTTGGTGGTCAGACACCCCCATATGGAAATCATCCGGTTGACAACAGGAGAACCAGGGACCGACTCCTGGCTCCCGGAAGGCCGATTTTGATGCACTTTTCTCGGATTGGGTTGGTGGTCAGACACCCCCATATGGAAATCATCCGGTTGACATTAGGAGAACCAGGGACCGACTCCTGGCTCCCGGAAGGCCGATTTTGATGCACTTTTCTCGGATTGGGTTGGTGGTCAGACACCCCCATATGGAAATCATCCGGTTGACATTAGGAGAACCAGGGACCGACTCCTGGCTCCCGGAAGGCCGATTTTGATGCACTTTTCTCGGATTGGGTTGGTGGTCAGACACCCCCATATGGAAACCATCCGGTTGACACCAGGAGAACCAGGGACCGACTCCTGGCTCCCGGAAGGCCGATTTTGATGCACTTTTTTCGGATTGGGTTGGTGGTCAGACACCCCCATATGGAAATCATCCGGTTGACATTAGGAGAACCAGGGACCGACTCCTGGCTCCCGGAAGGCCGATTTTGATGCACTTTTCTCGGATTGGGTTGGTGGTCAGACACCCCCATATGGAAATCATCCGGTTGACATTAGGAGAACCAGGGACCGACTCCTGGCTCCCGGAAGGCCGATTTTGATGCACTTTTCTCGGATTGGGTTGGTGGTCAGACACCCCCATATGGAAATCATCCGGTTGACATTAGGAGAACCAGGGACCGACTCCTGGCTCCCGGAAGGCCGATTTTGATGCACTTTTCTCGGATTGGGTTGGTGGTCAGACACCCCCATATGGAAACCATCCGGTTGACACCAGGAGAACCAGGGACCGACTCCTGGCTCCCGGAAGGCCGATTTTGATGCACTTTTCTCGGATTGGGTTGGTGGTCAGACACCCCCATATGGAAATCATCCGGTTGACATTAGGAGAACCAGGGACCGACTCCTGGCTCCCGGAAGGCCGATTTTGATGCACTTTTCTCGGATTGGGTTGGTGGTCAGACACCCCCATATGGTAAACCGCCGGCGGACACTAGGAGAACCAGGGGAGGCTATTACCTCACACATGGGGGTTTTGGGTGCCCTTGGCCGGCTTGGGGGTGACCCCAAGAGTGGGTCCAAGACCCCACACCCGGATCCATCCACAGGGGGGCGCCACATGTCATTTTAAGCCTGATTTCACTAGGGGAACCAGGGGATGATCTTAACTCACAAATGGGGGTTTTGGGTGCCCATGGCCGGCTTGGGGGTGACCCCAAGAAGGGGTCCAAGCACCCCCATCCAGATCCATCCACAGGGGGGCGCCACAGGTCACTTTAGGCCGGATTTCACTATGGGGACCCAGGGGAGGCTGTTCACTCACACATGGGGGTTTTGGGTGCCCATGGTCGGCATGGCTGGCTTGGAGGAGACCCCAAGAAGGGGTCCAAGCACCCCCATCCAGATCCATCCACAGGGGGGCGCCACAGGTCATTTTAGGCCGGATTTCACTATGGGGACCCAGGGGAGGCTGTTCACTCACACATGGGGGTTTTGGGTGCCCATGGTCGGCATGGCTGGCTTGGAGGAGACCCCAAGAAGGGGTCCAAGCACCCCCATCCAGATCCATCCACAGGGGGGCGCCACAGGTCATTTTAGGCCGGATTTCACTATGGGGACCCAGGGGAGGCTGTTCACTCACACATGGGGGTTTTGGGTGCCCATGGTCGGCATGGCTGGCTTGGGGGAGACCCCAAGAAGGGGTCCAAGCACCCACAGCCGAATCCATCCACAGGGGGGCGCCACAGGTCACTTTAGGCCGGATTTCACTAGGGGTACACTGGGGAGGCTGTTCACTCACACATGGGGGTTTTGGGTGCCCTTGGTCGGCATGGCTGGCTTGGAGGAGACCCCAAGAAGGGGTCCAAGCACCCCCACCAAGATCCATCCACAGGGGGGCGCCACAGGTCACTTTAAGCCTGATTTCACTATGGGGACCCAGGGGAGGCTTTTCACTCACACATGGGGGTTTTGGGTGCCCTTGGTCGGCATGGCTGGCTTGGGGGGGACCCCAAGAAGGGGTCCAAGACCCCACAGCCGGATCCATCCACAGGGGGGCGCCACAGGTCATTGTAGGCCGGATTTCACTATGGGGACCCAGGGGAGGCTTTTCACTCACACATGGGGGTTTTGGGTGCCCATGGTCGGCATGGCTGGCTTGGGGGGGACCCCAAGAAGGGGTCCAAGACCCCACAGCCGGATCCATCCACAGGGGGGCGCCACATGTCACTTTAGGCCGGATTTCACTATGGGTACCCAGGGGAGGCTGTTCACTCACACATGGGGGTTTTGGGTGCCCATTGAAGGCATGGCCAGCTTGGGGGGGACCCCAAGAAGGGGTCCAAGCACCCACAGCCGGATCTATCCACAGGGGGGCGCCACATGTCATTTTAAGCCTGATTTCACTATGGGTACCCAGGGGAGGCTGTTCACTCACACATGGGGGTTTGGGGTGCCCATGGTCGGCATGGATGGCTTGGGGGGGACCCCAAGAAGGGGTCCAAGCACCCACAGCCGGATCTATCCACAGGGGGGCGCCACATGTCATTTTAAGCCTGATTTCACTATGGGTACCCAGGGGAGGCTGTTCACTCACACATGGGGGTTTTGGGTGCCCATGGTCGGCATGGCTGGCTTGGAGGAGACCCCAAGAAGGGGTCCAAGCACCCACAGCCGAATCCATCCACAGGGGGGCGCCACAGGTCACTTTATGCCGGATTTCACTATGGGGACACAGGGGAGGCTGTTCACTCACACATGGGGGTTTTGGGTGCCCATGGCCGGCATGGCTGGCTTGGGGGGGACCCCGAGAAGGGGTCCAAGCACCCACAGCCGAATCCATCCACAGGGGGGCGCCACAGGTCACTTTAAGCCTGATTTCACTATGGGTACACTGGGGAGGCTGTTCACTCACACATGGGGGTTTTGGGTGCCCATGGCCGGCATGGCTGGCTTGGGGGGGACCCCGAGAAGGGGTCCAAGCACCCACAGCCGAATCCATCCACAGGGGGGCGCCACAGGTCACTTTAAGCCTGATTTCACTATGGGTACACTGGGGAGGCTGTTCACTCACACATGGGGGTTTTGGGTGCCCATGGTCGGCATGGCTGGCTTGGAGGAGACCCCAAGAAGGGGTCCAAGCACCCCCACCAAGATCCATCCACAGGGGGGCGCCACAGGTCACTTTAAGCCTGATTTCACTATGGGTACACTGGGGAGGCTGTTCACTCACACATGGGGGTTTTGGGTGCCCATGGTCGGCATGGCTGGCTTGGAGGAGACCCCAAGAAGGGGTCCAAGCACCCCCACCAAGATCCATCCACAGGGGGGCGCCACAGGTCACTTTAAGCCTGATTTCACTATGGGTACACTGGGGAGGCTGTTCACTCACACATGGGGGTTTTGGGTGCCCATGGCCGGCATGGCTGGCTTGGGGGAGACCCCAAGAAGGGGTCCAAGCACCCCCACCAAGATCCATCCACAGGGGGGCGCCACAGGTCACTTTAAGCCTGATTTCACTATGGGTACACTGGGGAGGCTGTTCACTCACACATGGGGGTTTTGGGTGCCCATGGTCGGCATGGCTGGCTTGGAGGAGACCCCAAGAAGGGGTCCAAGCACCCCCACCAAGATCCATCCACAGGGGGGCGCCACAGGTCACTTTAAGCCTGATTTCACTATGGGTACACTGGGGAGGCTGTTCACTCACACATGGGGGTTTTGGGTGCCCATGGCCGGCATGGCTGGCTTGGGGGAGACCCCAAGAAGGGGTCCAAGCACCCCCACCAAGATCCATCCACAGGGGGGCGCCACAGGTCACTTTAAGCCTGATTTCACTATGGGTACACTGGGGAGGCTGTTCACTCACACATGGGGGTTTTGGGTGCCCATGGTCGGCATGGCTGGCTTGGAGGAGACCCCAAGAAGGGGTCCAAGCACCCCCACCAAGATCCATCCACAGGGGGGCGCCACAGGTCACTTTAAGCCTGATTTCACTATGGGTACACTGGGGAGGCTGTTCACTCACACATGGGGGTTTTGGGTGCCCATGGTCGGCATGGCTGGCTTGGAGGAGACCCCAAGAAGGGGTCCAAGCACCCCCACCAAGATCCATCCACAGGGGGGCGCCACAGGTCACTTTAAGCCTGATTTCACTATGGGTACACTGGGGAGGCTGTTCACTCACACATGGGGGTTTTGGGTGCCCATGGCCGGCATGGCTGGCTTGGGGGAGACCCCAAGAAGGGGTCCAAGCACCCCCACCAAGATCCATCCACAGGGGGGCGCCACAGGTCACTTTAAGCCTGATTTCACTATGGGTACACTGGGGAGGCTGTTCACTCACACATGGGGGTTTTGGGTGCCCATGGTCGGCATGGCTGGCTTGGAGGAGACCCCAAGAAGGGGTCCAAGCACCCCCACCAAGATCCATCCACAGGGGGGCGCCACAGGTCACTTTAAGCCTGATTTCACTATGGGTACACTGGGGAGGCTGTTCACTCACACATGGGGGTTTTGGGTGCCCATGGCCGGCATGGCTGGCTTGGGGGAGACCCCAAGAAGGGGTCCAAGCACCCCCACCAAGATCCATCCACAGGGGGGCGCCACAGGTCACTTTAAGCCTGATTTCACTATGGGTACACTGGGGAGGCTGTTCACTCACACATGGGGGTTTTGGGTGCCCATGGTCGGCATGGCTGGCTTGGAGGAGACCCCAAGAAGGGGTCCAAGCACCCCCACCAAGATCCATCCACAGGGGGGCGCCACAGGTCACTTTAAGCCTGATTTCACTATGGGTACACTGGGGAGGCTGTTCACTCACACATGGGGGTTTTGGGTGCCCATGGTCGGCATGGCTGGCTTGGAGGAGACCCCAAGAAGGGGTCCAAGCACCCCCACCAAGATCCATCCACAGGGGGGCGCCACAGGTCACTTTAAGCCTGATTTCACTATGGGTACACTGGGGAGGCTGTTCACTCACACATGGGGGTTTTGGGTGCCCATGGCCGGCATGGCTGGCTTGGGGGAGACCCCAAGAAGGGGTCCAAGCACCCCCACCAAGATCCATCCACAGGGGGGCGCCACAGGTCACTTTAAGCCTGATTTCACTATGGGTACACTGGGGAGGCTGTTCACTCACACATGGGGGTTTTGGGTGCCCATGGTCGGCATGGCTGGCTTGGAGGAGACCCCAAGAAGGGGTCCAAGCACCCCCACCAAGATCCATCCACAGGGGGGCGCCACAGGTCACTTTAAGCCTGATTTCACTATGGGTACACTGGGGAGGCTGTTCACTCACACATGGGGGTTTTGGGTGCCCATGGCCGGCATGGCTGGCTTGGGGGAGACCCCAAGAAGGGGTCCAAGCACCCCCACCAAGATCCATCCACAGGGGGGCGCCACAGGTCACTTTAAGCCTGATTTCACTAGGGGGACACTGGGGAGGCTGTTCACTCACACATGGGGGTTTTGGGTGCCCATGGCCGGCATGGCTGGCTTGGGGGAGACCCCAAGAAGGGGTCCAAGCACCCCCACCAAGATCCATCCACAGGGGGGCGCCACAGGTCATTTTCACTAGGAGAACCAGGGGAGGGCTCCTGACTCACACATGGGCATTCTGGGTGCCCATGGCTGGGATGGGTGAGACAGAGTCCAGCCCTCCACACACAAAAGTGATCCAGCAGGCCAGAAGAAAGGGGAGAGAGAGAGAGAGAGAACAAATAATACATGGGCACAGAGCAGCCAGCCTCCATT
>NW_028161601.1:0-10000 GCF_964263955.1 Coregonus lavaretus | reverse complement strand
TGGCTCCCGGAAGGCCGATTTTGATGCACTTTCTCGGATTGGGTTGGTGGTCAGACACCCCCATATGGAAATCATCCGGTTGACACTATGAGAACCAGGGACCGACTCCTGCTCCCGGAAGGCCGATTTTGATGCACTTTTTTCGGATTGGGTTGGTGGTCAGACACCCCCCATATGGAAACCATCCGGTTGACACTATGAGAACCAGGGACCGACTCCTGGCTCCCGGAAGGCCGATTTTGATGCACTTTTCTCGGATTGGGTTGGTGGTCAGACACCCCCATATGGAAATCATCCGGTTGACAACAGGAGAACCAGGGACCGACTCCTGGCTCCCGGAAGGCCGATTTTGATGCACTTTTCTCGGATTGGGTTGGTGGTCAGACACCCCCATATGGAAATCATCCGGTTGACAACAGGAGAACCAGGGACCGACTCCTGGCTCCCGGAAGGCCGATTTTGATGCACTTTTCTCGGATTGGGTTGGTGGTCAGACCCCCCATATGGAAATCATCCGGTTGACAACAGGAGAACAGGGACCGACTCCTGGCTCCGAAGGCCGATTTTGATGCACTTTTCTCGGATTGGGTTGGTGGTCAGACACCCCCATATGGAAATCATCGGTTGACACAGGAGAAACCAGGGACCGACTCCTGGCTCCCGGAAGGCCGATTTTGATGCACTTTCTCGGATTGGGTTGGTGGTCAGACACCCCCATATGGAAATCATCCGGTTGACATTAGGAGAACCAGGGACCGACTCCTGGCTCCCGGAAGGCCGATTTTGATGCACTTTTCTCGGATTGGGTTGGTGGTCAGACACCCCCATATGGAAATCATCCGGTTGACATTAGGAGAACCAGGGACCGACTCCTGGCTCCCGGAAGGCCCGATTTTGATGCACTTTTCTCGGATTGGGTTGGTGGTCAGACACCCCCATATGGAAATCATCCGGTTGACAACAGGAGAACCAGGGACCGACTCCTGGCTCCCGGAAGGCCGATTTTGATGCACTTTTCTCGGATTGGGTTGGTGGTCAGACACCCCCATATGGAAATCATCCGGTTGACAACAGGAGAACCAGGGACCGACTCCTGGCTCCCGAAGGCCGATTTTGATGCACTTTTCTCGGATTGGGTTGGTGGTCAGACACCCCCATATGGAAATCATCCGGTTGACAACAGGAGAACCAGGGACCGACTCCTGGCTCCCGGAAGGCCGATTTTGATGCACTTTTCTCGGATTGGGTTGGTGGTCAGACACCCCCATATGGAAATCATCCGGTTGACATTAGGAGAACCAGGGACCGACTCCTGGCTCCCGGAAGGCCGATTTTGATGCACTTTTCTCGGATTGGGTTGGTGGTCAGACACCCCCATATGGAAATCATCCGGTTGACATTAGGAGAACCAGGGACCGACTCCTGGCTCCCGGAAGGCCGATTTTGATGCACTTTTCTCGGATTGGGTTGGTGGTCAGACACCCCCATATGGAAATCATCCGGTTGACAACAGGAGAACCAGGGACCGACTCCTGGCTCCCGGAAGGCCGATTTTGATGCACTTTTCTCGGATTGGGTTGGTGGTCAGACACCCCCATATGGAAATCATCCGGTTGACAACAGGAGAACCAGGGACCGACTCCTGGCTCCCGGAAGGCCGATTTTGATGCACTTTTCTCGGATTGGGTTGGTGGTCAGACACCCCCATATGGAAATCATCCGGTTGACATTAGGAGAACCAGGGACCGACTCCTGGCTCCCGGAAGGCCGATTTTGATGCACTTTTCTCGGATTGGGTTGGTGGTCAGACACCCCCATATGGAAATCATCCGGTTGACATTAGGAGAACCAGGGACCGACTCCTGGCTCCCGGAAGGCCGATTTTGATGCACTTTTCTCGGATTGGTGTTGGTGGTCAGACACCCCCATATGGAAACCATCCGGTTGACACCAGGAGAACCAGGGACCGACTCCTGGCTCCCGGAAGGCCGATTTTGATGCACTTTTTTCGGATTGGGTTGGTGGTCAGACACCCCCATATGGAAATCATCCGGTTGACATTAGGAGAACCAGGGACCGACTCCTGGCTCCCGGAAGGCCGATTTTGATGCACTTTTCTCGGATTGGGTTGGTGGTCAGACACCCCCATATGGAAATCATCCGGTTGACATTAGGAGAACCAGGGACCGACTCCTGGCTCCCGGAAGGCCGATTTTGATGCACTTTTCTCGGATTGGGTTGGTGGTCAGACACCCCCATATGGAAATCATCCGGTTGACATTAGGAGAACCAGGGACCGACTCCTGGCTCCCGGAAGGCCGATTTTGATGCACTTTTCTCGGATTGGGTTGGTGGTCAGACACCCCCCATATGGAAACCATCCGGTTGACACCAGGAGAACCAGGGACCGACTCCTGGCTCCCGGAAGGCCGATTTTGATGCACTTTTCTCGGATTGGGTTGGTGGTCAGACACCCCCATATGGAAATCATCCGGTTGACATTAGGAGAACCAGGGACCGACTCCTGGCTCCCGGAAGGCCGATTTTGATGCACTTTTCTCGGATTGGGTTGGTGGTCAGACACCCCCATATGGTAAACCGCCGGCGGACACTAGGAGAACCAGGGGAGGCTATTACCTCACACATGGGGGTTTTGGGTGCCCTTGGCCGGCTTGGGGGTGACCCCAAGAGTGGGTCCAAGACCCCACACCCGGATCCATCCACAGGGGGGCGCCACATGTCATTTTAAGCCTGATTTCACTAGGGGAACCAGGGGATGATCTTAACTCACAAATGGGGGTTTTGGGTGCCCATGGCCGGCTTGGGGGTGACCCCAAGAAGGGGTCCAAGCACCCCCATCCAGATCCATCCACAGGGGGGCGCCACAGGTCACTTTAGGCCGGATTTCACTATGGGGACCCAGGGGAGGCTGTTCACTCACACATGGGGTATTACCTCACACATGGGGGTTTTGGGTGCCCTTGGCCGGCTTGGGGGTGACCCCCAAGAGTGGGTCCAAGACCCCACACCCGGATCCATCCACAGGGGGGCGCCACATGTCATTTTAAGCCTGATTTCACTAGGGGAACCAGGGGATGATCTTAACTCACAAATGGGGGTTTTGGGTGCCCATGGCCGGCTTGGGGGTGACCCCAAGAAGGGGTCCAAGCACCCCCATCCAGATCCATCCACAGGGGGGCGCCACAGGTCACTTTAGGCCGGATTTCACTATGGGGACCCAGGGGAGGCTGTTCACTCACACATGGGGGTTTTGGGTGCCCATGGTCGGCATGGCTGGCTTGGAGGAGACCCCAAGAAGGGGTCCAAGCACCCCCATCCAGATCCATCCACAGGGGGGCGCCACAGGTCATTTTAGGCCGGATTTCACTATGGGGACCCAGGGGAGGCTGTTCACTCACACATGGGGGTTTTGGGTGCCCATGGTCGGCATGGCTGGCTTGGAGGAGACCCCAAGAAGGGGTCCAAGCACCCCCATCCAGATCCATCCACAGGGGGGCGCCACAGGTCATTTTAGGCCGGATTTCACTATGGGGACCCAGGGGAGGCTGTTCACTCACACATGGGGGTTTTGGGTGCCCATGGTCGGCATGGCTGGCTTGGGGGAGACCCCAAGAAGGGGTCCAAGCACCCACAGCCGAATCCATCCACAGGGGGGCGCCACAGGTCACTTTAGGCCGGATTTCACTAGGGGTACACTGGGGAGGCTGTTCACTCAACACATGGGGGTTTTGGGTGCCCTTGGTCGGCATGGCTGGCTTGGAGGAGACCCCAAGAAGGGGTCCAAGCACCCCCACCAAGATCCATCCACAGGGGGGCGCCACAGGTCACTTTAAGCCTGATTTCACTATGGGGACCCAGGGGAGGCTTTTCACTCACACATGGGGGTTTTGGGTGCCCTTGGTCGGCATGGCTGGCTTGGGGGGGACCCCAAGAAGGGGTCCAAGACCCCACAGCCGGATCCATCCACAGGGGGGGCGCCACAGGTCATTGTAGGCCGGATTTCACTATGGGGACCCAGGGGAGGCTTTTCACTCACACATGGGGGTTTTGGGTGCCCATGGTCGGCATGGCTGGCTTGGGGGGGACCCCAAGAAGGGGTCCAAGACCCCACAGCCGGATCCATCCACAGGGGGGCGCCACATGTCACTTTAGGCCGGATTTCACTATGGGTACCCAGGGGAGGCTGTTCACTCACACATGGGGTTTTGGGTGCCCATTGAAGGCATGGCCAGCTTGGGGGGGACCCCAAGAAGGGGTCCAAGCACCCACAGCCGGATCTATCCACAGGGGGGGCGCCACATGTCATTTTAAGCCTGATTTCACTATGGGTACCCAGGGGAGGCTGTTCACTCACACATGGGGGTTTGGGGTGCCCATGGTCGGCATGGATGGCTTGGGGGGGACCCCAAGAAGGGGTCCAAGCACCCACAGCCGGATCTATCCACAGGGGGGCGCCACATGTCATTTTAAGCCTGATTTCACTATGGGTACCCAGGGGAGGCTGTTCACTCACACATGGGGGTTTTGGGTGCCCATGGTCGGCATGGCTGGCTTGGAGGAGACCCCAAGAAGGGGTCCAAGCACCCACAGCCGAATCCATCCACAGGGGGGGCGCCACAGGTCACTTTATGCCGGATTTCACTATGGGGACACAGGGGAGGCTGTTCACTCACACATGGGGGTTTTGGGTGCCCATGGCCGGCATGGCTGGCTTGGGGGGGACCCCGAGAAGGGGTCCAAGCACCCACAGCCGAATCCATCCACAGGGGGGCGCCACAGGTCACTTTAAGCCTGATTTCACTATGGGTACACTGGGGAGGCTGTTCACTCACACATGGGGGTTTTGGGTGCCCATGGCCGGCATGGCTGGCTTGGGGGGGACCCCGAGAAGGGGTCCAAGCACCCACAGCCGAATCCATCCACAGGGGGCGCCACAGGTCACTTTAAGCCTGATTTCACTATGGGTACACTGGGGAGGCTGTTCACTCACACATGGGGGTTTTGGGTGCCCATGGTCGGCATGGCTGGCTTGGAGGAGACCCAAGAAGGGGTCCAAGCACCCCCACCAAGATCCATCCACAGGGGGGCGCCACAGGTCACTTTAAGCCTGATTTCACTATGGGTACACTGGGGAGGCTGTTCACTCACACATGGGGGTTTTGGGTGCCCATGGTCGGCATGGCTGGCTTGGAGGAGACCCCAAGAAGGGGTCCAAGCACCCCCACCAAGATCCATCCACAGGGGGGCGCCACAGGTCACTTTAAGCCTGATTTCACTATGGGTACACTGGGGAGGCTGTTCACTCACACATGGGGGTTTTGGGTGCCCATGGCCGGCATGGCTGGCTTGGGGGAGACCCCAAGAAGGGGTCCAAGCACCCCCACCAAGATCCATCCACAGGGGGCGCCACAGGTCACTTTAAGCCTGATTTCACTATGGGTACACTGGGGAGGCTGTTCACTCACACATGGGGGTTTTGGGTGCCCATGGTCGGCATGGCTGGCTTGGAGGAGACCCCAAGAAGGGGTCCAAGCACCCCCACCAAGATCCATCCACAGGGGGGCGCCACAGGTCACTTTAAGCCTGATTTCACTATGGGTACACTGGGGAGGCTGTTCACTCACACATGGGGGTTTTGGGTGCCCATGGCCGGCATGGCTGGCTTGGGGGAGACCCCAAGAAGGGGTCCAAGCACCCCCACCAAGATCCATCCACAGGGGGGCGCCACAGGTCACTTTAAGCCTGATTTCACTATGGGTACACTGGGGAGGCTGTTCACTCACACATGGGGGTTTTGGGTGCCCATGGTCGGCATGGCTGGCTTGGAGGAGACCCCAAGAAGGGGTCCAAGCACCCCCACCAAGATCCATCCACAGGGGGGCGCCACAGGTCACTTTAAGCCTGATTTCACTATGGGTACACTGGGAGGCTGTTCACTCACACATGGGGGTTTTGGGTGCCCATGGCCGGCATGGCTGGCTTGGGGGAGACCCCAAGAAGGGGTCCAAGCACCCCCACCAAGATCCATCCACAGGGGGGCGCCACAGGTCACTTTAAGCCTGATTTCACTATGGGTACACTGGGGAGGCTGTTCACTCACACATGGGGGTTTTGGGTGCCCATGGCCGGCATGGCTGGCTTGGGGGAGACCCCAAGAAGGGGTCCAAGCACCCCCACCAAGATCCATCCACAGGGGGGCGCCACAGGTCACTTTAAGCCTGATTTCACTAGGGGGACACTGGGGAGGCTGTTCACTCACACATGGGGGTTTTGGGTGCCCATGGCCGGCATGGCTGGCTTGGGGAGACCCCAAGAAGGGGTCCAAGCACCCCCACCAAGATCCATCCACAGGGGGGCGCCACAGGTCACTTTAAGCCTGATTTCACTAGGGGGACACTGGGGAGGCTGTTCACTCACACATGGGGGTTTTGGGTGCCCATGGCCGGCATGGCTGGCTTGGGGGAGACCCCAAGAAGGGGTCCAAGCACCCCCACCAAGATCCATCCACAGGGGGGCGCCACAGGTCATTTTCACTAGGAGAACCAGGGGAGGGCTCCTGACTCACACATGGGCATTCTGGGTGCCCATGGCTGGGATGGGTGAGACAGAGTCCAGCCCTCCACACACAAAAGTGATCCAGCAGGCCAGAAGAAAGGGGAGAGAGAGAGAGAGAGAACAAATAATACATGGGCACAGAGCAGCCAGCCTCCATTGGAGCTGCCTGCACAGTGCTGCCCTCCTGTGGGAAAGGTTCACACACACACTCACTCACTCACTCACACAGACACACACAGACAAACCTATTCACTTGGGCCTTCTCCCTCATGCCCTGCTGACATCCATGCAGGCCCACATTGACCTTTGTGACCTCTGGAGCTCCATGCACCTTGTTCTAAACTCCCTGCCTAGTAAAGGGCATCTCCCATGGGCATGAGAGTACAGCTCACTCCCCTGGAGCACCATGCCTCTTTTTAATCACTCTCTCCCTATTAAAACCCTCTCTCCCATGGGCTTGAGAGTACAGCTTACTCCCTTGACCTCCAGAGGTATAGGAGGCCAAAAAAAAAGGGGGACAGAGCAGACAGCCCCCAAAGGGGATGCCTGCTCTGCCCCCCTATGAGACAGGTTCACTCACTCACACAGACACACCTATTCACTTGGGCCTCTCCCTCATGCCCTGCTGACATCCATGCAGGCCCACATTGACCTTTGTGACCTCTGGAGCTCCATGCCTCTTTTTAAACTCTCTCTTCCCATTAAAAGCCTCTCTCACATGGGCTTGAGAGTACAGCTTACTCCCTTGACCTCCAGAGGTATAGGAGGCCAAAAAAAAAGGGGGACAGAGCAGACAGCCCCCAAAGGGGATGCCTGCTCTGCCCCCCTATGAGACAGGTTCACTCACTCACACAGACACACCTATTCACTTGGGCCTTCTCTCTGTGGCCCTGCTGACAGCCATGCAGGCCCACATTGACCTTTGTGACCTCTGGAGCTCATTGCCTCCATCTCTACACTCCATGCCCAGTGAAACCCTCTCTCACTCGGCCTGAGACTGCAGCTCACTCCCTGGATGGCCTGGGCTCCAGAACCACGACCACCAAGCCCACACTCCCTGCCCAGTGAAACCCTCTCTCACTCGGCCTGAGACTGCAGCTCACTCCCTGGATGGCCTGGGCTCCAGAACCACGACCACCAAGCCCACACTCCCTGCCCACTCAAACCCTCTCTCACTCGGCCTCAGACTGCAGCTCACTCCCTGGATGGCCTGGGCTCCAGAACCACGACCACCAAGCCCACACTCCCTGCCCACTCAAACCCTCTCTCACTCGGCCTCAGACTGCAGCTCACTCCCTGGATGGCCTGGGCTCCAGAACCACGACCACCAAGCCCACACTCCCTGCCCGCTCAAACCATCTCTCACTCGGACTGAGACTGCAGCTCACTGCATGGGCGTCCCCGACCTCCATGCCTCCAGGCCCACACTCCGTGTCCGCTCAAACCATCTCTCCACTCGGACTGAGACTGCAGCTCACTGCATGGGCGTCCCCGACCTCCATGCCTCCAGGCCCACACTCCGTGTCCGCTCAAACCATCTCTCACTCGGACTGAGACTGCAGCTCACTGCATGGGCGTCCCCGACCTCCATGCCTCCAGGCCCACACTCCGTGTCCGCTCAAACCATCTCTCACTCGGACTGAGACTGCAGCTCACTGCATGGGCGTCCCCGACCTCCATGCCTCCAGGCCCACACTCCGTGTCCGCTCAAACCATCTCTCACTCGGACTGAGACTGCAGCTCACTGCATGGGCGTCCCCGACCTCCATGCCTCCAGGCCCACACTCTGTGTCCGCTCAAACCATCTCTCACTCGGACTGAGACTGCAGCTCACTGCATGGGCCTCCCCGACCTCCATGCCTCCAGGCCCACACTCCGTGTCCGCTCAAACCATCTCTCACTCGGACTGAGACTGCAGCTCACTGCATGGGCCTCCCCGACCTCCATGCCTACAGGCCCACACTCTGTGTCCGCTCAAACCATCTCTCACTCGGACTGAGACTGCAGCTCACTGCATGGGCCTCCCCGACCTCCATGCCTCCCAGGCCCACACTCCGTGTCCGCTCAAACCATCTCTCACTCGGACTGAGACTGCAGCTCACTGCATGGGCCTCCCCGACCTCCATGCCTACAGGCCCACACTCTGTGTCCGCTCAAACCATCTCTCACTCGGACTGAGACTGCAGCTCACTGCATGGGCCTCCCCGACCTCCATGCCTCCAGGCCCACACTCTGTGTCCGCTCAAACCATCTCTCACTCGGACTGAGACTGCAGCTCACTCCCTCGACCTCCATGCCTCTCCGACCTCCATGCCTCCAGGCCCACACTCCATGCCCGCTCAAACCATCTCTCACTCGGCCTGAGACTGCAGCTCACTCCCTGGGTGGCCTGGGCTCCAGAACCACGACCACCAGGCGAACCGGGGCACCCACTCTTAAGCACCCCTCCCGCGGACACAAAGTAGTCTTAAGCCCGGCCTTCAGGAACCACGCGTACCTGGTAACCCAAAACAAGCTCATCGTACCTGGTAACCCAATTTTATTTGTATTTTTTCCCCGTTCACAGACTAAGTCCCCACTCAGACCTCCGCTGCCTGAGTGACGCCCTTAGCCTGCTAGTCCGACCAACCCTGCTCGGACTCGGGGTGCCCACCGCCCTTGGGCTGCCTGCCCTGGTTCTTTTTTTTTCTCCGCTCACAGACTAAGTCCCCACTCAGACCTCCACAGCCTGAGTGACGCCCTTAGCCCGCTAGTCCGACCGCCCCTGCTCGGACTCGGGGTGCCCACCGCCCTTGGGCTGCCCTGGTTCTTTTTTTTTTTTCCGCTCAGAGACTAAGTCCCCACTCAGACCTCCACAGCCTGAGTGACGCCCTTAGCCCGCTAGTCCGACCGCCCCTGCTCGGACTCGGGGTGCCCACCGCCCTTGGGCTGCCTGCCCTGGTTCTTTTTTTTCTCCGCTCACAGACTAAGTCCCCACCATTTTTTGTACCTGGTTACCTCAGAGTAACACGGGAGGAAGGTGGAGGAAGACGCCTTCCGTCCCCGACAAAAGCTTGGATCGAGGGCTGACTTTCAATAGATCGCAGCGAGTGAGCTGCTCTGCTACGTACGAAACCCTGACCCAGAATCAGGTCGTCTACGAGTGATTTAGCACCAGGTTCTCCACAAACATGCTGTGCGCATCAGGAGAGGGGCGACACTCATTCGGCCGCACCCCAGCCCTGTCACGAACGGCTCTACTCACCTGCCACAAGAGGCAGGCTATCCCGGGCCAACCGAAGATCCGCGGCGCTACGGTATCGTTACGTTTAGGGGGGATTCTGACTTAGAGGCGTTCAGTCATAATCCCACAGATGGTAGCTTCGCACCATTGGCTCCTCAGCCAAGCACATACACCAAATGTCTGAACCTGCGGTTCCTCTCG
>NW_028161602.1:0-201617 GCF_964263955.1 Coregonus lavaretus | reverse complement strand
AGCAGCACAGGAAAAAAGACATCAAGCTATGATGAATAAATGAAAACCTTTACCAGACGATAACTATCTTCCCTCAAATATAAAATAGAGACAATTAGTTACACAATCACCATCCTCCTGAGTTCACCCTCCCAACCCCCCATTATATATATTTATATACACATGTACACACACACACAACTGTCCAGCTATCAGCTAGCTGGCAATTAGGTGTCCAGCCAGTGAGTAGCTTCTCCCTGCCTCGGTATCACTAACGCTAGCATACATCTCTAACAATAAACAAGCCAGCAAACGTAATAGTAGCTAAAAATTCCCTGAAGTAATATAAACTACATAGTTAGGCTTGAAACCCAGTCAAAAGCCACATCACTATTTAACCAAACCCCACTGGACCTCTATGGGTAAAATAAAAGTATCCAGAAAGAAAATGTAACTACCTGGCATAGTGTGGCTGTAGCTATAGTAACACCCTGGTAAACTTAGCGAGCTGGCTAAATAGCGCAGGCAACATTAGCTATGATACAACTTTACCTGGCCTGTCATTATGGCGCTAGCCATCTAGCCAGCCAGCCAGTCAACATTAGCTATGATCCAACTTTACCTGGCCTGTCATTATGGCGCTAGCCATCTAGCCAGCCAGCCAGTCAACATTAGCTATGATCCAACTTTACCTGGCCTGGCATTATGGTGCTAGCCATCTAGCCAGCCAGCCAGTCAACATTAGCTATGATCCAACTTTACCTGGCCTGTCATTATGGCGCTAGCCATCTAGCCAGCCAGCCAGCCGATCCTATGAGTCATTTGGTTGTATCCTCATGTTCTAACAGTTCACTATCCACTGTATCCAAGTTCAAAAGACAGTTCCCCCTGATGTAGTAGACGGGAACAAGTCAGGGAGTTCTTTCCTCATGTATGTTTCAGCCGTCTTCACAGAGTCAAATGTGCGCTCACCATTCTTGGTGTACGTCCACAAAGTCGTCGGGTAGCAGCAGGCCGTATGCCGAGCCAGCCTGCCGCAGAAGCCTCTTCAGTGGGGAGAAAGCCATCCTCCTCTTGTGTAGTATGGGAGAAAGATCCGGAACGATCATGATTCTGGCATCTCCGTACTTGAGCTCTCCCTTTGCTCGGGCAGCAGGGAGGATGCGGACAGTGTCCTGGTACCGTAGAAATGTAATGACAAATGCCCTGGGTGCAACCTGGCCAGGCAGCCGCCTCCGTAGGGTGCGATGGACCCTCTCCATTTCCAGTGGGTGCGCGGAAGGGGGTAGATCCAGAATTTTGGGACTCCATTCCTGTAGAAAGGAGATGGCGTCTCGTCCCTCCACGGCCTCCGGGAAACCTTGAAATCTCAAATTCAAGCACTTTTGGAAATTTCTGTAAGAATCTAATTTCTCCTCGAGTTTAGAGATGGCATCTTCCAACTTCTTGTGCTTTTGATCCACTTCCTTGCTTGAATCCTGTATTTGTATTGTTTTTGGTTTAGTATTGTAGCTAATTCTAACAGTCAGGCATCGTAAATGTATGGCAATATGAAAAAGGATATCATATTTGATCAAAAACGCATGTTGCTGAGTGCTTTTACTTAAACCACACTCAGTAAACGCATTGTAACGTTAAAAGGTTAGACTTGAAAGCTAGCTACCTAGCGAGTCAGTTATTTTCAGTAAATGAATGAATAAGCTTGGTCCCCATTGCTTTTGCTCTATAGTTGTCACCAACATGAAGAGAAAAAAGGACTTCATGTTTCTTCCAAAGAAAAGACAAGGCAGAAAGTCAGACAGAGCCAGAGGGTTCAGGTGTGGAGAGAGCAAGAGAGAGCAGAGAGAGACAGCAGGAAGACCATTGGAGAGACTGAGAGTGATGTCAGCCAATCCCGGGAGGAGCCACCGGTGCAGCCAGTGATGAACATGGACCCAAGAACTCTGATGGGGGACAGGAGGAGGAGCTTCAAGGCGGCCTGGTACCACATCCACCCCTGGCTTCAATATTCAAACAAATCAGACTCTTGTGTTTTGTTACGCCTGTCTCAGAGACTGGATTGGATTCAAAATTGGGTTTTAACAACTGGACGAAGGCAACTTACAAAGACGGGGGGATTTGCAATTCATGCAAGGTCAGAGTGGCACAAACAAGCAATGATTACATGGAGAGTCTATCAGAAAGCTGTAAATAGTAATGCAACACTGGTAAATGCCCTAAACAAGGAACACAACAAACAGGTTCAAGAAAATGGGGACTATATTAAAACAATAGGAGAAGTACTACTACTTACAGCCACACAAAACATTGCACAAAGAGGACACGATGAGTCTGCAGAGTCTGATAATAAAGGGAACTTCATGGCAATCCTAGAAACAATAGCTAAGCATGACACAACTGTGGAAAAAAGGTTGACTTCTATTCATAACGCAAAATACACAAGCAAAGGGATTCCGAATGAGGTTCTGAGTTGTTTGGCAGACATGATTCCAACAGAGATGATAGAAGAAGTGAAAGACAGTGAGGTCTTCAGCATAATGGCAGACGGAAAACGAAAGATGTTAAAAAAAGGAGCAGATATCTCTAATACTCTAATATATCTCTAATAATCTCAGTGGAGCTGTCCATGAGAGCTTTCTCCACTTTGAATCGGCTGATCCACTAGATGCAGCAGGGCTTAAAGGATCAGATATCTCCAGTACTCAGGTACTATTTCGGTGGAGCTGTCCATGAGAGCTGTCTCCACTTTGAATCGGCTGATCCACTAGATGCAGCAGGGCTTACTGACTAAATCATACACATATTAGAAGTCATGGTCTTGAATACAAAACCAACCTAGTAGGCCAAGCATATGACAGTGCTTCAGTTATGAGCGGCAGCATTCAGGCATCCAGGCAACGCATTAAAGAACAAGCAAAGCCTTTTACCTCCACTGCAGTGCACAGTGTCTAAACTTAGTTTTAGTGGATACAGTCAAAGCTGTCCCTGAGGTAGGACAGTTCTTCTCCTTACTAGAAAGACTGTATGTCTTCACATCTGGGTCAAACATGTGCATCAAAAATGGCTTAGCGTACAAAGAGAGATGTACCCAGGTGCACCTAGAGAGCTTCAGAGACTAAGTGACACTCGCTGGGCATGTCGATATATGGCTCTACATACTATTATGGATAGATTGCCTGCCGTTAAGTGAGTCCTGCAAGACATAGTCCAAGAACACAACGGTGACAGATCTGTTGAGGCACGAGGTCTGCTTGCACAGATAGATTTACAATTCATTGTGTTCCTTGTTCCACTGCATAAAGTTTTTGGAGAAGCAACATTTCTATCAGAGATGCTACAGTCTTCATCACTTGACCTGTCAAAGGCTGTTGATTTAGTTGAAGCCTTAGTTCAAACTTTGAATGACTACAGGGATGAGTCATTTTCTGATGACCTATGGAATGAAGTGTTGAACACAGCTGAGCAATGTGATACTGCAATACAGCCCCCTGCAAAACCACCAAAAAAGCTAAGCTCTCAATTTAATGGAGACTGTCTACTCAGTACAGTAGGTCAGAGGTCAGATCCAGAAATAGATCAAGACAGTTTTCGTCCAACCTTTTTCTACCCTGTCTTAGATCAGATGCTCAATGAGCTTAACAGACGGTTCTCTAGCAAAAACTGTGACATAATGAATGGCGTCCAAACTCTAAACCCCAAAAGTGATGCATTTCTCAAAGAGAAGTCCCTGTTTCCATTTGCTAGAATGTATGAATCAAATATTGAGGACTTGGGGCATGAAACTACATCAGTTCAGAAGAATTTTACAAAGGAAAATCCAGAGTGGCATGCAGAGACCCTCCAGTGTAGTAGAGATAGCATTATTCATTCAGCCTTATAAAGAAGTTTTCTTTCAGCTCTTTAAACTGTGCAAAATAGCTGTTTCAATCCCTGTTAGTACCGCTTCTTGTGAACAGAGTTTTTCTGCTCTAAAGCTGGTGAAAACGTATCTTAGGTCCACAATGTCAGATGAGTAATGGAGCAATTTAGGTGTATTAAGGTTGGAGTCAAGGAAGGCAAAGGCCTTAAATCCAGATGCATTTGTGGATCTTTTTGCAAGAAACCACAAAAACCGTTGAATACAGTTGATGTAACTGATACTGAATATGTAATGCAAATGAAAAAATGTAAATGCAAATAATAAATAGTTGATTATAAACATGGTCATTTGTCTATTAATGCCTGCAATGCAGTGAAGAAAACGACATGACAACAATAATGTGTGATGTAACTGGCCCCTCTAACAGTACAACTGGCCCCAGCCTGGCCCCTCCCTCTGGGAATGTTCTAGAACCACCACTGCTGCTACGGCGACATTGGCCCAGTTATTGTTGAATAATAATGAAGCTAGGTCGATTCAATTCAAATAATATAGCTAGTAACTTCAAAATACTTACAGCTGAAATACACTGCCGTTTTCTTTGTGAACATGGTGAGATGGAGGAAGCCGCATCCACATGTAGAGTTGACGGGGGAGGGGACAAGTTTCCCAAATAGACACTGGCTTTAGATCAGGTTTAAATTCCTCCCACTAATGATCCTTGTTAGGTTTGGGGGAGGGGAAGCTGATCCTAGATCTGTATCTAGGGGAAACTTCACCCCAGCAAAGAGAGATGGGGGAAGAGGAGGAGAGAGAGCGTTGCTCTCAGAATTGACAGATCATGCACAAAATCTACCAGTAGGAAATTGGTGTCAGAATATAATATCTGACCTTTAGCAGTTCTAATGTCTTCATTTGCTCCATTTCATTAGTCTTGTTGATTGATTGCTGATATCTAGTTTCCCAGGTGAGATGGTGTTGATGAAGAGCATCCATCCGTTTTAGTACTGCATTAATAGTAATGCATTCATAGACATATAGTTGATACTGGTGGTCCTACCCATCCCCCACTTCACTCCATTAACCCTACACTTGCTGCTCACATGGTGGTTTGTCTAAATGTATCTGACTTTAGGTCAGTTTTTAAGGTTCAGAAGGTAAAGATTGTGTTAGGCTGTGTCAGGAGCACTAGTGGTAGTGCTGCCGCTCCCAGATCACACATTGCCCTATATAAGTATATACTGTAGCAAGCTGAACCCAACACCTACCAATTACCACCTTCTGATCTCTTGGTGTAATGGGTAAGGTGTTGGCTTGATAGTCACTGGACCCGGGTTCGAGTCCCGGTTGGAGCTATCCCTTAATTCGTTACATTGGTGTCAGAAGTGGGTTAGTGCCTGTGAGGCCATCAAAGAGGCATGTACACGTGAGAGACTTGCTATAAAGAAGTGTGGGGGCATGCTTTCCCCAAGGAAGGGGGTAATGTAGCGACCTTAATCCAACACCTAGCCACAACATCGAGAGGTTCGGACCTCTTGGCGTAGCGCTTGTTGGGTTCTGACTTCTAAACATGAAATACACTTATTAATGTCACTGAGGAAGAGAGGGGAATGTATAACATTTCCATTCTGTCAGGATATGTTATTGTTAGTCATCAGGGATCCTATTGGAGGAGAAGAGACACAGTCTGGTACAAGTCAACATGACAGCCGTGAGTTGGGGAGGAGTGAGCAATTTGGGCAGAGGTCAGGTTAGATGAAGTGAGGAAGAACATATATCACTCATCTTCTGGATAGCAACAGAGGTGTATTGGCTGTTCAGATGTGGAAGGAGGGGCTCAGCATAGGAGAAAGGGTTAAATGCCAGTGCTTGTGTGAATATGTTCTTTGTCTTATGCAGCTGTATGATCCAATGGGTGAATAAACTTGGTTTGAGCTTTACTAAATGTCCCTGAGTTTTACTAGGTTCATTTGGAACCTAACACGCTTAAGGTGTTGGCTTGACAGTTGATGGACCCAGGTTCAAAACCCGTTTGGGGCTACCCCCTGAATTCACTACAATATATTTGTTTGCCTACGGGCAGGGAGACCCGGGTTTGAGACGAAAGGGGCATTACACTGTTGCTGTTTGTAAAAAAACACTACATTGGTGAGAGCAGCAGTGGGGGATGGGTAGCTAGTCCTTGATTGGCTGTAGACCTGGGAGCCACAACTGCCAAGAGAAATTCAATCTACCCTTTTTATCAGCCAAGCCAACATAATGTTTTACACACCCTTTTCGTGGACTGTTAATGTTTATATTTAAAATCAACACTGAACATTTCATGTTATAATCTGGTATTTATCAAATCTGATAGTAAGAGGTTAACTGATTTAATAGTTCAATATTGAAACCATATACAATAAGCACTAGAAATGGTTGTAATGAAAACCTGAGACACTCCTATAGACCGATGGAATTATGAGTAGGGGAAAATTATGTATTTCTGAAAGATATCAAGTAATTTAGGATTTGAAGTCAATTCTTGCGTGGGAAACTGCAGTCTGGTTTGTTTGTCTGAGTGAACAGAGCAGTTGGGGGAAGGGAATACACATACAATGTTTCAATCTCCAACTGTCTTGTTTCACAGACTCCTGTGAGAGAGAATATAGTAGACGGTTGCTGTCAAAAAGTGATTGGGGAGTTTTCCTGTGTCCTGTGTTTATGACCTTTTAAGGACATCCTGTCCGGACGTTCTCTTCACTATTTAGGGTGTGCTTATGTAACTTGATAGTGCAGCTGTTTCTTTGAAGTAAAGCACATTGATGAGGAATATATGATCTATTATGCTGTGAGAGAAAGAGCACATATTTACCTGATTTGTTAAATATTAATAGTTAACAATGAATATGATTAACAATAGTAGAGACATTTCTTAACTACCAATGCTGTGCTTTTGGTAAGGATGGTTCCCTCTAGCTCCCTGCAGCTGGTCTGGGCGTGTAGTCAAGGACATGGGATAGAGATAAACTGGAGGAACAGGTAGACCTGGTAGCTCCCTGCAGCTGGTCTGGGCGTGTAGTCAAGGACATGGGATAGAGATCAACTGGAGGAACAGGTAGACCTGGTAGCTCCCTGCAGCTGGTCTGGGCGTGTAGTCAAGGACATGGGATAGAGATCAACTGGAGGAACAGGTAGACCTGGATTGTTTCAATTTCTCGTTGCTTCCACACAGACACAAGAAGAAAACAAGGTGGCTCCTGATCTGCCAGGGAGGGGCGTGCTTGAATGAAAAGGAGAGATTGTTTTGGAAATTTGCAGAACTTATGAAGAGTTTTCGAAATCCTGTTGTCTCTGTATTAACTTCTGCCTGCAATTGCATAACTAAAGATATTTTACATATACTCAGAAGCCGTTGTCTGTGTCTTTTTCTAAAGTTTAAAGTTTGTTTAAGAATAAGAGAATATCAGCACTGTGCAACGAACCCTCTACAACATGTTTGAAATAAAAAGTAATGGCCTGGTGATTGATGTGTCGTGTACTGACCTAGTTGAACTTAAAGTTTGAACTGTTTGAAAAATTTGAAACAGTTGGGAATTTTTGTAGTGAACTTATGGAGCTGCTGTGTAGTGAGCTTGTGACCCCTTGTAGAATGAAAAAGTAATTTCTGGGTAGGTCTGCCTGAGTACAAGTAAGTGTTAGACTTGTCCTGTGAACACTACGAGTGACAAGAAACCTCAAGAGAGATCAACCACAGAAAACTCCAGAAAACATGTCTCCTAGACCAATTCTAGGTGTGTTGTGTCCTTCATGTCTGGGCCACAAGGACAAAACCATCGATGCCATTCTTTGTGATGCACCTGATTGTTTTAATGGTGGGATTGATATAAGTGGAGGCCAACCGGATGATTCAACAGTGAAGATTTTCACACACAGCTGTCTCAACAACCTTTTTCAGCCAATAACCGGGAGTTTTTCTCCTGCGTTTCGCATGAGGGAATGGCTTAAGATAAGACTTGCTCTATGTCAGATCTAAAAGGCCCTGAATGGAACATCCCTGCCTGGGTACGCACTGGAAGAGGAAGTCTGTGGGCCAGATGATTTGAAAGTCATACGAATCTCTTCAGTAGCGTATAGTCCAGACTCCAAAGTGACAATTTTAGGTTGTTCTGAATTCGACAGCGCAAATGCCACCAAATCTGTTAGTTCGTATGACAGAGGTCAACTATTTTGTGCCTGTCTTTAGCTTCAAATCGCGAGATTGGTTTAAGGTGCTTGATATGATGAAACAAGTGCAACAGTTTTTCCACCATCGTGAACATTTACGAAGATGGTCCCTTCTGTCCTCAAGACAAAACTTGGGCTTATCGGCAAGAAGGTTGATCTATCATGGAAAAGAAAACATGTGAAACCTTGAAGGCCATGGAGAGTCTGGTGGAAGAGGCAACGTCTGAGTCCCTCACAGCTTGAAGACGGGGATTTGGAGACTGATGGGGGTGTCGGGTTACAAAAGGCCCCTGAAAAGGAGAAAAATGCTGATTCTGCTTTTTTTCTAAGAAAAACATTATTATAATAATTCTACATTTAAACATGTATTGTTTAGTACGGTGTAGTATTGTGTAATAATACAGTTTATGATCCATATAAAGGTTTAGTAGTAAACATTAGTGTCATAGTTTAATATTCAATATTGTTTAGTGAACTTTAATAACTTGTATATAAATGCTTCCATTTCTGTAGCAACATTTTAGAAGAAAATAAAAGGTGTATTGTATTTACCTTCAATGAATTACAGCTCTCTCTCTCTTTCTCCGTCCCTCCCCTATCTATCTATCTATCTATCTATCTATCTATCTATCTATCTATCTATCTATCTATCTATCTATCTATCTATCTATCTATCTATCTATCTATCTATCTATCTATCTATCTATCTATCTATCTATCTATCTATCTATCTATCTATCTATCTATCTATCTATCTATCTATCTATCTATCTATCTATCTATCTATCTATCTATCTATCTATCTATCTATCTATCTATCTATCTATCTATCTATCTATCTATCTATCTATCTCTCTCTCTCTCTCTCTCTCTCTCTCTCTCTCTCTCTCTCTCTCTCTCTCTCTCTCTCTCTCTCTCTCTCTCTCTCTCTCTCTCTCTCTCTCTCTCTCTCTCTCTCTCTCTCTCTCTCTCTCTCTCTGTCTCTCTACACAAGAGCCACTGGTTCTTTGGGTTGTGTGTGTGTGTGTGTGAGCGTGTGTGGTGTTTCTTTAAAACAACTGTTTTGTAAACCTGTTTAACCTTTTAGAAATAGTTCTCAGCTATCCATATTTAAATGGTCAACAGTTTTCTCATCTAGGGAGTCCCTTACACACAAGGGAACTGTATGTACACATGGGGTCCCCCAAGTGTCTCAGTCAATTAAAAACAAAAAAAGGTAACTGTATTCTTTAAAGATGTCCCGTTTTACTGCTAACCTAAACAGATCCATTTGACCTTTATAAAAGAGCGTCCATGGGATTTCTCAGTCAACCAAGAAAAAAGACCCAGAGGACCAGAAGGCCTGAAGACATACATCTTAAAGAGACTTAAAGAGCATTTTTGAAGGTGAGTTGAATTTTCAATATGATGAAGGCTTCTATATCTAACTATGGATATATATATATATATATATATATTATATATATATATATATATATATATATATATATATATATATATATATATATATATATATATATATATATATATCATTTATGTTGTATATTATAAATGAATGTTTTTAATAATGTATTGTATAAAATGATATAGTATATAATGAATGAGATGTTGTGTTATTGATTTTTTTAAACGAGAATGGACTCTACCTACATATGTATATATCCTACTGTTTATACCAAACAAATGTCAAATTTATGTGACATGTCTCAAGGTGTCTCAGAAACCATGAAAATGCATGCCAAACCAAGTCTCTACTCAAGAGTGGACCACTGGCTCCACCTAGTGGATGTACAGCTACATCACAGTTATAGAAAAATTACTAGTCAATTAATTATGTCAATTAATTATGTGTGTGTGTGTGTGTGTGTGTGAATCTAGAATGTGTGTGTGTGTGTGTGTGTGTGTATCTAGAATGTTAGTATAATATTATATATATATATATATATGATATATATATAATATATATATATAATATATATAATGTTAGTATAATATTATATATATATATATTATATATATATATATATATATATATATATATATATATATATATATATATATATATCTACCTACATATGTATTTATCCTACTGTTTTTACCAAACAAATTTCTATTTTATGTGAAGTGTCTAATCAAGAGTGGACCACTGGCTCCACCTAGTGGATGTTCAGTTACATCACAGTTGTAGAAATAAATTACCTAGCACGATAGTATACTATTCTATATCTCTCAATGGATAACAATTCACACAATGTATAACAATGGTTTTTTAAATATTTAACATTATTTAAATATTTGATTTTTGCAGACATTTTAAGACTGGATGACATACAATTTTCAGGTAATTAATATTATTATTATTATTATTATTATTATTTTTTTAAGTGGGGTAGATCAGCTTAATATTGCAGATAGATTGTATCTTCCATCAATGTAATTGTCTGCATCACTTCCAGTCCCCCATGTTTTTTATATATATATACACACACACACACATATTTACATTTACGTCATTTAGCAGACGCTCTTATCCAGAGTGAGTGAGTGCATACATTATTTAATTTTTTTCTCCATACTGGCCCCCCGTGGGAATCGAACCCACAACCCTGGCGTTGCAAACGCCATGCTCTACCAACTGAGCTACATCCCTGCCGGCCATTCCCTCCCCTACCCTGGACGACGCTGGGCCAATTGTGAGCCGCCCCATGGGTCTCCTGGTCGCGGGCGGCTACGACAGAGCCTGGATTTGAACCAGGATCTCTAGTAGACCACTGCGCCACTCGGGAGATAATACACATACACATACATTAACACATATAAACATATATACACACATACATACACACATACACACATACATACACACATACAGTGAGGGAAAAAGGTATTTGATCCGCTGCTGATTTTGTGATTGACAGTTATTTTGTGTTTCTTCCATTTGCGAATAATCGCACCAACTGTTGTCACCTTCTCACCAAGCTGCTTGGTGATGGTCTTGTAGCCCATTCCTGCCTTGTGTAGGTCTACAATCTTGTCCCTGACATCCTTGGAGAGCTCTTTGGTCTTGGCCATGGTGGAGAGCTTGGAATCTGATTGATTGATTGCTTCTGTGGACAGGTGTCTTTTATACAGGTAACAAGCTGAGATTAGGAGCACTCCCTTTAAGAGTGTGCTCCTAATCTCATCTCGTTACCTGTATAAAAGACACCTGGTAGCCAGAAATCTTTCTAATTGAGAAGGGGTCAAATACTTATTTCCCTCATTAAAATGCAAATCAATTTATAACATTTTTTAAATGCTTTTTTCTGGATTTTTTTGTTGCTATTCTGTCTCTCACTGTTCAAATAAACCTACCATTAAAATTATAGACTGATAATTTCTTTGTAAGTGGGCTAACGTACAAAATCAGCAGGGGATCAAATACTTTTTTCCCTCACTGTACCATTAAAATTATAGACTGATCATTTCTTTGTCAGTGGGCAAATGTACAAAATCAGCAGGGGATCAAATACTTTTTCCCTCACTGTACATACATACAGTACATATCCTTTAAAAAAAGATATTCCCCTTTATTACTTTCCAACCCCACCACCCTTTCCCTACTTGGGGTAAACTAGTGAACAACAATGCTTAGGCCTCTACTTCCAGCTTATACTTACTATATACATTTTATGGACACAGCCAATTTTACAATAATTATATTTGTTCTGTTTTTGCTCCTGTACTTCTTCTACTCTCAACCGCTCTGATCATTTTCATGATGTCCATCCAGGTTTGCTTCTATATGCCATATCTTTCTAACTGTGCTCTTTCCCAAAAAGCTCCCAACCTACAACCTATATACTTATTATGGACAGAGTATGCTTACGTTATTAGTTATCTTGTTATTATTTGTTGTTATTTGTCATTAGTCCCATCCTTCAACTCCATTCAACACCTCCCATCTATCTCTTAACACCATCCATATTGGATTTCTATTTGCCATATATTTTTTTACTGTACTGTGATGTTTTACGAAAGTTCTGAACCTTTCTACTAATTAATATTATTACTATATTGTATTTTATGTTCAATATCAGTATTTTTAAGTAAAACATTTATATTGTAATATTATGTAAATTCTACAGGTTACCCTACATTTATGCAGGAGGTACCCGAAGTAATTGATGTGGATCAAGAAGCAACACCACAAACAGAAGTGATTGTTATAGAGGATAACGAGTTACCCGAAGTAATTGATGTGGATCAAGAAGCAACACCACAAACAGAAGTGATTGTTATAGAGGATAACGAGTTTGAGGAACAACAGACAGAAGCTGTATCTTTACTCAGTCACTCACCATCAAGATATTTTAGACGTGAGTCAACATTTAAATTAGTAATCATCTTTATATAATAAGCAATAAACAAAAGGTGTACTATGTTTTAAAAACCTAATCTTGTGTTTACAGCTGACTCTCCATGTAGAAGCGTGTACAGCGTTCAACCCAGGCATTATGGACTCCTCCGTTGAATGACTGCTTGAATGATTGTGAAAACGACGTTCTCCTCTCTTTCTGTACAGCAGGCTTTGACATAGACGAAACTCAAACCAACCCAGGAACAGAGGGATTGTCATACCTAGACACGCCTCCAAACCCCCCCGAGGCGTTCAGTATATAATAGGGCACCGACACTATTTCAAAGTCCAGCACGGCTCCACAGACACATAGTTCAAGTTGACAGAATGGCTTCACCTTTGACCGAGGAGAACGATTGGTCTGAAAAGGACTGGATTGAAGAACATGCTCTTTATAGATATGGTAAGGCCTGTTTTATTATAGTTATAACTAATAATAAGTTATAAGACCTCTATAATTAATTTCATTTGTCAGTTCTTCCAGCTAATGTGAGATGTTTAGATGACATAACATTTGAGGACACATACTGTAATTTAGCTGGCCATCTTTTCCCCTCCCTTTCTGGCTGCCCTCCCCCTTCCCTTCTAAGTTCAAGTCTGTTTATTTGTCATATACATGGAGTTAACAGTGCAATGAAATGCTGACTAGCAGGTTAACCTCTTGACAACAACAATAGAACAAGTCAGTAGCTAAGTTAATATAAAGAGTAATACAATAGTAATAAACCCTGCATTCATAACTATCCTTAACATACCTGGGGTGTTTCTGGGATAGAGGGTTGATATAAAAGTCAATATAATCAGCAATACAGGAAGATTCTGAGACACAATCACTTACTATTGGTCAGCCGTAGGGAACCGCCAACGTCTCAGGAGATATGTATTTTAGGCAGTAAGTAAAACTGCCTAGGCCTTGGAGAATCTGCCCCAAAAAGATAGACCTATCTGTTTATCTGTAATGTACTTATCCTCATATAGTTTACTCACTATCTCCTGGATGAATCTTTGTGTTTTCCGGTTGTGTTGAGTGGGACAATGGAACATAGTGTTTACCATTATCCTATTGTCTATTGGCTTCAAGAAGATATTCACTTTATCCATTACAACAATCTGAGCCCCCTTATCTGCTGGTTTAATCACTATATTCTGATTGATGTTCAATGTTTCTAGAGCTTGATTTTGAAAGATGTGTAAGGTTAAGCTGATATACAGGTCGGGTTCTGAATTGTGAAAAGGAAGCCACATCCCTACGTATAACAGTCTGTATAGTTTCTGACACTGACTCACATTTTACATTTACATTTACGTCATTTAGCAGACGCTCTTATCCAGAGCGACTTACAAATTGGTGCATTCACCTTATAGCCAGTGGGATAACCACTTTACAATGTGTTATTTTTTTATATTAATTTTTTGGGGAGGGGGGGGGGAGTGGGTTGGGGTAAGGGAAGGGTAGAAGGATTACTTTATTCCTTAAAGAGGTGGGGTTTCAAATGTCTCCGGAAGGTGGTGAGTGACTCCGCTGTCCTGGCGTCGTGAGGGAGCTTGTTCCACCATTGGGGTGCCAGAGCAGCGAACAGTTTTGACTGGGCTGAGCGGGAACTATGCTTCCGCAGAGGAAGGGGAGCCAGCAGGCCAGAGGTGGATGAACGCAATGCCCTCGTTTGGGTGTAGGGACTGATCAGAGCCTGAAGGTACGGAGGTGCCGTTCCCCTCACAGCTCCATAGGCAAGCACCATGGTCTTCTAACAGATGCGAGCTTCAACTGGAAGCCAGTGGAGTGTGCGGAGGAGGGGGTGACGTGAGAGAACTTGGGAAGGTTGAACACCAGACGGGCTGCGGCATTCTGGATGAGATGTAGGGGTCTAATGGCACAGGCAGGGAGCCCAGCCAACAGCGAGTTGCAGTAATCCAGACGGGAGATGACAAGTGCCTGGATTAGGACCTGTGCCGCTTCCTGTGTAAGGCAGGGTCGTACTCTCCGAATGTTGTAGAGCATGAACCTACAGGATCGGGTCACCGCCTTGATGTTAGCGGAGAACGACAGGGTGTTGTCCAGGGTCACGCCAAGGCTCTTCGCACTCTGGGAGGAGGACACAACGGAGTTGTCAACCGTGATGGTGAGATCATGGAACAGGCAGTCCTTCCCCGGGAGGAAGAGCAGCTCCGTCTTGCCAAGGTTCAGCTTGAGGTGGTGATCCGTCATCCATACTGATATGTCTGCCAGACATGCAGAGATGCGATTCGCCACCTGGTTATCAGAAGGGGGAAAGGAGAAGATTAGTTGTGTGTCGTCAGCGTAGCAATGATAGGAGAGGCCATGTGAGGATATGACAGAGCCAACTGAGGTTCCCAATGTGAGGGGTTTGGAAATAGTAGATGAGGAAAATCTGTTTCATAATCAAAATGATCTAATAACTTCAATCTTCTATGATAGAAGTGTAGATCCCTCCGGAGCTCCCTGCAGTCCACCTGTTTAGGAGTTGGTATGAAAGTCAGTCCTCTTTCTAGAACCTCACTCTCGGCTTGGTTGAGCCCAATGGGACATTGCTGGTCAAGACCTCAAATCGGTTGTGAAGTAGTATGGACATATTGATGGAACAAGGTCACTAAACTGGTGGTTAGACAGGGTAGATCCAAGAGCAGGCCTCTGCTGTCATCTAGAGGGCGTTTCTCTGTACTGCTTGACACATGGAGACTCAACGGAGGCACAGTGCAAAGTGCTCAAAGTAAGGCCCAAACAATTGTTTGTCAGGCTGGGATCTATAAAGCAGTATGTTCTCCAATTAGATGTCAACTAATATTCATACAGGGACAATAGGTGGGGCAGGAGGAAGAATGGTGTTCCTGATTTTCAGAGGAATTCCCTTTTTTTTTTATTAAGCTTCAGATTGAGATTGTTGTTATTCTCCAATATGTTTTTCTTCAGTGAGCCACTCTGGATTCTCCAAGGGGAATACTCCCTCTATTCTCCACTAGAGAGTTGTAGCTCCATGCTTTTGCTGGGAATTGTCCACTGTTGGTATACATTTATTTGGTCCCCAAAATACCAAAATAAAAAGGTGTATTTGTCTAGTTTTAGCTGAGTCCCCAGTTAGCATCCATGTGGCTCATTTAAAAGTTTCAACAAAAAAAAACGTACTCCTGACGTTTCACCACAATAGGCTTCTTCAGACAATGGACAAAAAGTAGCCAAACAAAGCCAAAGGAGAGTGATGAGCAGCAGCAGCATCATCATCAAACCAGCGAGGCCGCCGGCAAGCCCAACAGTGATGATGCTGCCGAGCTTCAGTTAGCTCCGTGTGCAGAGCCTACCCACCCTTCCACAAGCACCGCCAGGATAATGGCTCCACAGCCCCCTCCACCTCCGACTGTTCCTGACTATCTTGGAACAGAGGTGCTAGCCCAGATTAGCCTAGAATCCTACCGTAGCCGCAGGTTTTCTGTCCAAAAACCTTCATTTAATGGCAACTGGTTCATAAGAAGAGAGTGTCTGGAATACTCACTTACTGAAGATGCTGCATTGCTGAAAGTTCTGCGTGGGGTCCATCTATTGGGAGATGGCTAACTAATCTGTATTTTTCACTGGTTCATATGGATGCCAGTGGCTGTAAAAGTGGGTAAAAACAGAAAAGCATATAATTCTAGCTACAGTGGGGGAAAAAAGTATTTAGTCAGCCACCAATTGTGCAAGTTCTCCCACTTAAAAAGATGAGAGAGGCCTGTAATTTTCATCATAGGTACACGTCAACTATGACAGACAAATTGAGGAAAAAAATTCCAGAAAATCACATTGTAGGATTTTTTATGAATTTATTTGCAAATTATGGTGGAAAATAAGTATTTGGTCACCTACAAACAAGCAAGATTTCTGGCTCTCACAGACCTGTAACTTCTTCTTTAAGAGGCTCATCTGTCCTCCACTCGTTACCTGTATTAATGGCACCTGTTTGAACTTGTTATCAGTATAAATGACACCTGTGGTGTCAAAGGTTGTTGAAAAGTGTGTAGCAGAACAACTGTGTAGCAGAACAACTGATTCCATGCAGTTTGGCTTCAGAGCGAAACACTCCACAGAAATGGCCAACTGCTTTCTTCTGGAAAATGTGAAGTCCAAGATGGACAAAGGGGGCGTTGTTGGGGCTGTGTTTCTGGACCTAAGGAAAACTTTTGATACTGTTAACCATGAGATTCTCATCACAAAATTGTCCAAGTTCAACTTTTCCCCCGATGCTTTGAGATGGATGAAATCATACCTTGAAGGCAGAACTCAGTGTGTCAGAGTGAGCAATGAGCTGTCGCCCACTCTTAGCTATGATGTGGGTGTGCCCCAAGGGTCAATACTGGGGCCCCTCCTGATCAGCCTGTACATTAATGATCTGCCTTCTGTCTGTACTGGGTCTGAAGTTCAAATGTATGCAGATGATACAGTGATATATGTGCATGCAAAGAGCAAACAACAAGCTGCACAAGAACTCACTACTGTAATGGTCCAGGTTACAAAGTGGCTCAGTGACTCGTGTTTGCATCTCAATGTGAAAAAAACTGTTTGCAGGTTCTTCACAAAGAGGGCAACAGATGCTACTGAGCCAGAAGTCTATGTGTCAGGGGAGAAGCTCCAGGGGGTATCTGATTTTAAGTACCTTGGCATCATACTTGATTCCAACCTCTCTTTTAAAAAGCATGTGAAAAAGGTAATTCAAATAACCAAATTCAACCTAGCTAATTTCCGATTTATACGAAATTGTTTGACTACAGAGGTAGCAAAACTGTACTTCAAATATATGATACTCCCCCACTTAACATACTGCTTGACTAGTTGGGCCCAAGCTTGCTGTACAACAGTAAGACCTATTCAGTCTGTCTACAAACAGGCTCTCAACGTGCTTGATAGGAAGCCCAATAGCCATCATCACTGTCACATCCTTAGAAAGCATGAGCTCCTGAGTTGGGAAAATCTTGTGCAATACACCGATGCATGTCTTGTATTCAAGATCCTAAATGGCTTGGCTCCCCCTCCACTCAGTATATTTGTTAAACAGAAAACCCAAACATTTGGCAGCAGATCCACAAGGTCTGCCATGAGAGGTGACTGTGTAGTTCCCCTAAGGAAAAGCACCTTTAGTAAATCCGGTTTTTCTGTGAGAGCTTCCCATGTCTGGAATACACTGCCATCAGACACACATAACTGCACCACATATCACACTTTCACAAAATGCTTGAAGACATGGCTAAAGGTCAATCAGATTTGTGAACATGGTCCCTAGCTGTGTGTTGCCGCTTTCCATGTCTGTTGTCTGTAACTTGTGAGGTGTGGAAACACTTTGTTGCTTTTATGAATTTTGTCTTGCTGCTTTTTGTTCTATGTTGCTCTGTCTGTATGCTAAGTCTTGCTTGTCCTATGTTGCTATGTCTGTATGCTATGTCTTGTTCTAGGTTGTTATTGTCTATATTGTAATTGTTTTTAATAACCTGCCCAGGGACTGCGGTTGAAAATTAGCCGGCTGGCTAAAACCGGCACTTTTACTGAAACGTTGATTAATGTGCACTGTCCCTGTAAAAATAAACTCAAACTCAAACCTGTCCACAACATCAAACAGTCACACTCCAAAATCCACTATGGCCAAGACCAAAGAGCTGTCAAAGGACACCAGAAACAAAATTGTAGACCTGCACCAGGCTGGGAAGACTGAATCTGCAATAGGTAAGCAGCCTGGTTTGAAGAAATCAATTGTGGGAGCAATTATTAGGAAATGGAAGACATACAAGACCACTGATAATCTCCCTCGATCTGGGGCTCCACGCAAGATCTCACCCCGTGGGGTCAAAATGATCACAAGATCGGTGAGCAAAAATCCCAGAACCACACGGGGGGACCTAGTGAATGACCTGCAGAGAGCTGGGACCAAAGTAACAAAGCCTACCATCAGTAACACACTACGCCGCCAGGGACTCAAATCCTGCATTGCCAGACGTGTCCCCCTGCTTAAGCCAGTACATGTCCAGGCCCGTCTGAAGTTTGCTAGAGTGCGTTTGGATGATCCAGAAGAGGATTGGGAGAATGTCATATGGTCAGATAAAACCAAAATAGAACTTTTTGGTAAAAACTCAACTCGTCGTGTTTGGAGGACAAAGAATGCTGAGTTGCATCCAAAGAACACCATACCTACTGTGAAGCATGGGGGTGGAAACATCATGCTTTGGGGCTGTTTTTCTGCAAAGGGACCAGGACGACTGATCCGTGTAAAGGAAAGAATGAATGGGGCCATGTATCGTGAGATTTTGAGTGAAAACCTCCTTCCATCAGCAAGGGCATTGAAGATGAAACGTGGCTGGGTCTTTCAGCATGACAATGATCCCAAACACACCGCCCGGGCAACGAAGGAGTGGCTTCGTAAGAAGCATTTCAAGGTCCTGGAGTGGCCTAGCCAGTCTCAAGATCTCAACCACATAGAAAATCTTTGGAGGGAGTTGAAAGTCTGTGTTGCCAAGCGACAGCCCCAAAACATCACTGCTCTAGAGGAGATCTGCATGGATGAATGGGCCAAAATACCAGCAACAGTGTGTGAAAACCTTGTGAAGACTTACAGAAAACGTTTGACCTGTGTCATTGCCAACAAAGGGTATATAACAAAGTATTGAGAAACTTTTGTTATTGACCAAATACTTATTTTCCATCATGATTTGCAAATAAATTCATAAAAAATCCTACAATGTGATTTTCTGGATTTTTTTTTCTCATTTTGTCTGTCATAGTTCACGTGTACCTATGATGAAAATTACAGGCCTCTCTCATATTTTTAAGTGGGAGAACTTGCACAATCGGTGGCTGACTAAATACTTTTTTTCCCCACTGTATGTGGTCTTTACTTGAGTGTGTTTCAGCAGGGTGAGTTCAGAGAGATGCTTCCAAGTCAGTATTTTTCTCAACTCATAAAATCCTTTACACAATCTGATGGGATGAATGTTCAACCCCATTTAAATGACCATAAAGTCTATATAGTACCTATAAGTTAAGACCTCACAGATCTGTTCATGGCAAAGCAGTTCAATTAATGATATTAATTGATTCTTAAAGAATATAAGTTATAAATCATGAGTCTCATCTTGAGGAGTCACCTGTGACAGTATTCATAAAGAGTAGGAGTACTGATCTGGGATCAGTTTTGCCTTTTAGATCATAATGAAACAGATTAAATGGACAGGGGGGACCTGATCCTAGATCAGCACTCCTCCTCTGGGAAACTGCATGTATGAAACCGAACACATAGTCGTAGTCTAGTTACAGCAGGTGTTTACTGCCATCTAGTGGAAGATACCAATAAAACACTTTATTATCAGGGTGGGGAGGCGACTGAGCTGAAATTGAATATACAGGATCCATATGGAGATGACAGAGCAGAAAACACTATATGGAGAGAACTGAAAAATAAAGTGAGTATTTCTGAACAATAATCTGAACAATAGTCTATTCTAATGGACAGAGTAAGAGAATGAATACCTGGAATGAGATATAAGGTAGACTATTATACATGTTATTTAGATTGTCATTAAGGAGACACCTATTTTACAACCCTTATTCCATAAAACATATTAACGCTGTAGGACTGATGCACATCAAGAAATAAGGTGACAAATCACAGGAAAACTACTTTAGGCGCTCTAGAGAGCGTTAGATACATTCTGTCAGAGGTGGTTTAAACTGCATTCTAATGTCGACTTTGCTTATGGAAAACCATATCATGCCAAGGTTTTTACACATGCTCTGGTCTTGGGTTTTGCTATCAGTCAAACGTCTGGTAACTTAATCAGATGAAATGAATCAGACAGCAGCAGGTCAGATGGTTGAAAATCACAGATTCATATCCTCATTTCAAAGTGCAATGTTTACAGAAGACAAAGACCATCTTGTGGTCTTCCTATTTGTCGTTAGTGGCGCTCTCCATTCTCCGTTGCCACAGTGCTGAACTCAGCACGGCACGCCTTGCATTTCTCCTGCGCTCGCTAGCAACAGCTGTCCGTGGTCCTGATATAAAACGTTGGTGCAATATTAGAAAACAGCTCATTCTTAGTCTCACAGTTTGATATATACAGCTGTTCATTTCACCTGGGCCTTTTCCAATATAGTTAGTCTACAACATTCTGTTTGGATCACTGTCTTTGTACTGGAACAATGTTTGTTAAATGGACAAAGGTACTGGAATCATTTTGTTCCAAATGCCACGCTATTCCCTTGTATAGTTTCGTTTTGACGCTTGGAGCGTTTGATTTATGTAAACGGAATAATCTCTGGAATTCGGTATTTTACCTCCTGCGCCTGACTCCTACCTTCACACCTCGTCACACTGGAACAATGTTTGTTCAATGGACAAAGGTACTGGATCCTTGTGTTCCAAATGCCACGCTATTCCCTTGAAAGTGCACTACTTTTGACCAGAGTTCTTTGATGGAATCCAATATCTGTCCATTAGAAATTGAGTAACAATTACACATTAATAAAAAGGGCCTATATGAGTTTCATTAGAATCACTAATTATGTTTGGTAGGCTAATTGTTCATTGGAAATATAAACAGTATCTGACATTAGTGTGTGTCAGATGAATGTGGGCATTATGAGGGGGTGGTTGATACAATGTTGATATATTAGTTATGAGGGGGTGGTTGATACAATGTTAATATATTAGTTATGAGGGGTGGTTGATACAATGTTGATATATTAGTTATGAAGGGGTGGTTGATACAATGTTGATATATTAGTTATGCGGGGGTGGTTGATACAATGTTGATATATTAGTTATGAGGGGGTGGTTGATACAATGTTGATATATTAGTTATGAGGGGGTGGTTGATACAATGTTGATATATTAGTTATGAGGGGGTGGATGATACAATGTTGATATATTAGTTATGAGGGGTGGTTGATACAATGTTGATATATTAGTTATGAGGGGTGGTTGATACAATGTTGATATATTAGTTATGAGGGGGTGGTTGATACAATGTTGATATATTAGTTATGAGGGGTGGTTGATACAATGTTGATATATTAGTTATGAGGGGTGGTTGATACAATGTTGATATATTAGTTATGAGGGGGTGGTTGATACAATGTTGATATATTAGTTATGAGGGGGTGGTTGATACAATGTTGATATATTAGTTATGAGGGGGTGGTTGATACAATGTTGATATATTAGTTATGAGGGGTGGTTGATACAATGTTGATATATTAGTTATGAGGGGTGGTTGATACAATGTTGATATATTAGTTATGAGGGGGTGGTTGATACAATGTTGATATATTAGTTATGAGGGGGTGGTTGATACAATGTTGATATATTAGTTATGAGGGGTGGTTGATACAATGTTGATATATTAGTTATGAAGGGGTGGTTGATACAATGTTGATATATTAGTTATGAGGGGTGGTTGATACAATGTTGATATATTAGTTATGAGGGGGTGGTTGATACAATGTTGATATATTAGTTATGAGGGGGTGGTTGATACAATGTTGATATATTAGTTATGAGGGGTGGTTGATACAATGTTGATATATTAGTTATGAGGGGTGGTTGATACAATGTTGATATATTAGTTATGAGGGGGTGGTTGATACAATGTTGATATATTAGTTATGAAGGGGTGGTTGATACAATGTTGATATATTAGTTATGAGGGGGTGGTTGATACAATGTTGATATATTAGATATGAAGGGGTGGTTGATACAATGTTGATATATTAGTTATGAGGGGGTGGTTGATACAATGTTGATATATTAGTTATGAGGGGGTGGTTGATACAATGTTGATATATTAGTTATGAGGGGGTGGTTGATACAATGTTGATACATTAGATATGAAGGGGTGGTTGATACAATGTTGATATATTAGTTATGAGGGGTGGTTGATACAATGTTGATATATTAGTTATGAGGGGGTGGTTGATACAATGTTGATATATTAGTTATGAGGGGATGGTTGATACAATGTTGATATATACACCACCAGTCAAAAGTTTGGACACACCTACTCATTCAAGGGTTTTTCTTTATGTTTTACTATTTTCTACATTGTAGAATAATAGTGAAGACATCAAAACTATGAAAAAACACATATGGAATCATGTAGTAACCCAAAAAGTGTTCAACAAATCTACCCCCTAAATATATATATATATATATATATATATATATATATATATACCAAAACAAATCCTTTGTCATCAGCCCTTGAAAAGATAAATGAAATATAAATGACACATGAAACATACACAGAGTGGACAAAACATTAAGAACACCTTCCTCATATCGGGGCTCCCGAGTGGTGCAGTGGTTCACTTATATGTGAAAAGTATTTGGTCCCATATTCATAGCACACAAGGACCAAATCAAGCTTGTGACTCTACAAACTTGTTGGATGCATTTGCTGTTTATTTAGATTGTGTTTCAGATTAGTTTGTGCCCAATAGAAATTAATGGTAAATACTTGGGCTCCCGAGTGGTGCAGCAGTCTAAGGAACTGCATCTCAGTGCTTGAGGCGTCACTACAGACCCCCTGGTTCAATTCCAGGCTGTATCACAACCGGACGTGATTGGGAATCCCATAGGGCGGCGCCCAATTGGCCCAGCGTCGTCCGGGTTTGGCCGGTGTAGGCGGTCATTGTAAATAAGAATTTGTTCTTAACTGACTTGCCTAGTTAAATAAAGTTAAATAAATAAATACAATAAATTGAATTGCACCCCCATGTTGACTCCAGTGCTTCCCACAGTTGTTTCAAGTTGACTGGAAGTCCTTTGGGTGGTGGACCACTCTTGATGCACACGGGAAACTGTTGATCATGAAAAACCCAGCAGCGTTGCAGTTCTTGATACAAACCTGTGCGCCCTTCGCTCCTGCTTGACAAATACTACTGTCTGGCAATGGCTGGGAAGTAGCTACTAAAACTAACTCAGACTCAATGGGAAGTAGCTACTAAAACTAACTCAGACTCAATGGGAAGTAGCTACTAAAACTAACTCAGACTCAATGGGAAGTAGCTACTAAAACTAACTCAGACTCAATGGGAAGTAGCTACTAAAACTAACTCAGACTCAATGGGAAGTAGCTGATAAAACTAACTCAGACTCAATGGGAAGTAGCTACTAAAACTAACTCAGACTCAATGGGAAGTAGCTACTAAACTAACTCAGACTCAATGGGAAGTAGCTACTAAAACTAACTCAGACTCAATGGGAAGTAGCTACCTAGTAGCTGGGTGACAGCTGCACACGCATTCTACACATGAACTACACCCATCATCAATACTTTTAATCACAAATAAACAATCATCAGTTTTAGAACTGACAATGTACAATTATTTGTGTAAAACTAACAGTGAAATACGACTCACACTCATCCTCTGGCTTAAAAACAGAAGTCCAAACTCTGGTGGTACGGTAGCTCAATGTACGGTAGTTTCCTGGGAAGACACAGAAGAAAAACAACACTTCTCAATCAAAACCGTCTAACCTGTAGCAGAGCACTTTGACACACCCACTCCTTTTCCACACGCCCACTACTTTCCTTTCGACACAACCACTCCTTTTCCACACGCCCACTACTTTCCTTTCGACACACCCACTCGGCCATACTCCGTTCGCCATATTTGGATGCAGCTACCCCCTTTTCAGTGGAAAGCCAAAAGGTGGTTACACCCAGAGCCATGTGTTTGGACTGAGCCAGCTCACAGTACAATTCCACCCTATCCCTTTACGGGTTAACGTTTTGGTTGGCCAACAACTACAATGACTGAATCAATTTCCCCAAATGTGATGCTGAAATTGGTATTGATTAACAATGGCAAGGCTATTGTATTGTATTTTCGGTTACATTCAGGTCAATAAAATCACATTTATAAATCAAATGTATTTATAAAGCCCTTTTTACATCAGCAACGGTTTACAGCTTTGTTTTCTGTAAGAAATACGTTGAACTGCAATCAAGTAAAACACCATTATCCATCATGCTTTGCTTATATTCATTGTATTCTGAAAAGTCTGTTCAGAAAAATCTACAACAGTTTATAAACAACTACAAGTTTTTAAAAGGGATTAAATTAAGACAATATTTCTGTATATTCATAATATCGCGTTTATATGGTTGTTGCAAAGGCTTGCGTGTACTCGTTAAATTTGTGTCTTTTCTCACAAAGGAAGTCACACAATTAGTTTAGTCTTTTCTTACGAATTAAGTAGCACAAAAACGCGCACGTTCGCACGAAATCTGCTGCAAAACTTTTAGCATATATTTGCACGTGTTGAGTGTGAGATTGTGTTGCCTGAGATGCCTGTATGTTTAGTGCTGCTTGCTTGATGTTGCTGAACCCTTATTGGCTAACTAGTCTGTATATTCTACTGAGTCATATGGATGCCAGTGCACACATTGACTGTAAAAGTGGGTAAAAAAAGAAAAGCATATAACTGTAGCTATGTGGTCTTTATTTGAGTGTGTTTCAGCAGGGTGAGGTCAGAGAGATGCTTCCAAGTCAGTATTTTTCTTAACTCATAAAATCATATACACAATCTGATGGGATGAATGTTCAACCCCATTAAAATGACCATAAAGTCTATATAGTACCTTTAAGTTAAGACCTCACAGATCTGCTCATGGCAAAGCAGTTCAATTAATGATATTAATTGATTCTTAAAGAATATAACGTATAAATCATGAGCCTCATCTTGAGGAGTCACCTGTGACAGTATTCATAAAGAGTAGGAGTACTGATCTGGGATCAGTTTTTCCTTTTAGATCATAATGAAACAGATTAAATGGACAGGGGGGACCTGCTCCTAGATCAGCACTCCTCCTCTGGGAAACTGCATGTATGAAACCGAACACATAGTCGTAGTCTAGTTACAGCAGGTGTTTACTGCCATCTAGTGGAAGATACCAATAAAACACCTGATTATCAGGATGGGGAGATGGCTGAGATGAAACAGAAAGTAAAGTTGTTCTTTTGTACAGGATCCATTTTGAGACGACAGAGCAGAAAACGCTATATGGAGAGAACAAAAAAATAAAGTGAGTATTTCTAAGTATTTCTGAACAATAATCTATTCTAAAGGACAGAGTAAGAATGAATACCTGGAATGAGATAGTACTAGTTAGTAGAACTGCTACTTGAGCTGAGTTGCTGACAGACAGCAGTTTTCAAAGTGTTATCACATGTTATCAGTCAAACGTCTGGTAAAGATGGTGGAGGAGCTTTTAAATGATAGGGTTTGATGTTTATCTCAGGGTTTCTCAATCCTTTTGTTCTTGCCCAGCATTTACACACCTGATTCAACTAATCATCAGATATTTGAAGACAGTTGAATATTTGAGGCATACAAATGAACATTCTCAAATTAAAACCTTTTGGATTTATAGGCCTGTTTACAATTATTAAAGGTCTACAGTAAATCACATTTTGGAGGAAAAAAACACAGCTAAAACTGGTTTAGAGTAAATTATATGTCTATCAAAAATAATGTAAGAGAAATGTCTTGAAGAAGTACTATAAGAAAAAAAAACTGAAGCAAGATTCGGTACAATGTCATGAGTTACTGCTGTGGCATGCAACTGACTGTTAGCGCCACCCTCTGGTTACTGTTGTAAAGGGGTGACACCTTGAAGCGTTCCCTGGAGTCTAAACACCTCTGGGTTCAGAACTCTGTCTCTGTGCCCTGCTACAGTGGTACTGTTCGTTTTGCATGGCCCGGTGCTACGGGTGAGTGGACATTTAATTTAATGACCAATGGAATGGTCTAAAACGTGCCAACTCTGCTCACCCGGGGAGCCGGCCAATGGAAAACTAATTTACCCAGACACCGTTATAACTTCATTTCCTTATTTGAAATTAAAAGTCACTTTGTAGCCTACGCAGTTACAAAATGTCTGTTCAAACTGTGGCGCATATGGAACATTAGAACAGTGGTGGAAAAAGTAGTCAATTCTCATACTTGAGTAAAATTAAAGATTCCTTAATAGAAAATGACTAATGTAAAAGTGAAAGTCACCCAGTAAAATACTACTTGAGTAAAAGTTTAAAAGTATTTGGTTTTAAATATACTTAAGTATCAAAAGTAAATGTAATTGCTAAAATATACTTAAGTATCAAAAGTAAAAGTAAAGTAGGAATAATTAAAATTAAAATGTCTTATATTAAGCAAACCAGACGGCACAATTTTCTTGTTATTTTCATTTACGGATAGCCAGGGTCACATTCAAACACTCAGACATCATTTAAAAAAAGCATTTGTGTTTAGTGAGTCTGCCAGATCAGAGGCAGTAGGGATGACCAGCGATGTTCTCTTGATAAGTGCGAATTGGACCATTTTCTGAATGTAAGGAGTACTTTTGGGTGTCAGGGAAAATGTATGGAGTAAAAAGTACATTATTTTATTTATGAATGTAGTGAAGTAAAAGTAAAAGTTGTTAAAAATATAAATAGTAAAGTACAGATACCTAAAAAAAAAGACCTAAGTAGTACTTTAAAGTATTTTTACTTAAGTACTTTACACCACAGCATTAGAAGATGGATAAATGTGTTGATTTTAAAAGAAAGATGGGCAGATTCTGCTAGGTAGGCTACGAACTATTATAAAGTTAGGTCGTCATCACAGTAGGTTTGAGCTACAGTATGATGACTTACCAACCTGATGGTCTCCGTTGGAAATGTTGTGGAAAATGTTGTACACCCATTGGGCCTCCCGAGTGGCGCAGTGGTCTAAGGCAATGCATTGCAGTGCTAGCTGTGCCACTAGAGATCCTGGTTCGAATCCAGGCTCTGCTGTAGCCGGCCGCAACCGGTAGACCAATGGGGCGGCGCACAATTGGCCCAGCGTCGTCCAGGGTAGGGGAGGGAATGGCAGGCAGGGAGGTAGCTCAGTTGATAGAGCATGGCGTTTGCAACGCCAGGGTTGTGGGTTCGTTTCCCACGGGGGGCCAGTATGAAAATAATAATGTATGCACTAACAGTAAGTCGCTCTGGATAAGAGCATCTGCTAAATGACGTAAATGTAAATGTAATTAAAATATGTAACATAAACAACAAATGATATGATCAGATACACAAAATACATCTGGTTTTAGATCTAGAAGATTCTCCTCTTCAATAGTAATATCATCAATTCTGACCAGTAACTTACCTGTGGTCAAAGGTCCCTGATTTATCACTAAAATGTATAGGATGATCCATAGAGATGTCACTCTTCATGGACAGATGACTTGGTACGGGAGAGAATTTACTGTTACAGCAGGTGTTTACTGCCATCTAGTGGAAGATACCAATAAAACACGTTATTATCAGGATGGGGAGACGGTTGAGCTGAAACAGAAAGTAAAGTTGTTCTTTTGTACAGGATCCATTTTGAGACGACAGAGCAGAAAACGCTATATGGAGAGAACAAAAAAATAAAGTGAGTATTTCTGAACAATAATATATTCTAATGTACAGAGTAAGAGAATGAATACCTGGAATGAGATATTACTAGTTAGTAGAACTGCTACTTGAGCTTAGTTGCTGACAGACAGCAGTTTTCAAAGTGTTATCACATGTTATCAGTCAAACGTCTGGTAAAGATGGTGGAGGAGCTTTTAAATGATAGGGTTTTATGTTTATCTCAGGGTTTCTCAATCATTTTGTTCTTGCCCAGCATTTACACACCTGATTCAACTAATCATCAGATAATTTAAGACAGTTTATTATTTGAGGCATACAAATGAACATTCTCAAATTAAAACCTTTTGGATTTGTAGGCCTGTTTACAATTATTATAGGCCTACAGTAAATCACATTTTGGAGGAAAAAAACACAGCTAAACCTGGTTTCAAGCAAATTACATGTTTATCAAAAATAATGTAAGAGAAATGTCTTGAAGAAGGACTATAAGAAAAAAAAACTGAAGTACCATTCGGTACAATGTCATGAGTTACTGCTGTGGCATGCAACTGACTGTTAGCGCCACCCTCTGGTTACTGTTGTAAAGGGGTGACACCTTGAAGCGTTCCCTGAAGTCTAAACGCCTCTGGGTTCAGAACTCTGTCTCAGTGCCCTGCTACAGTGGTACTGTTCGTTTTGCATGGCCCGGTGCTACGGGGGAGTGGACATTTAATTTAATGACCAATGGAATGGTCTAAAACATGCCAACTCTGCCCACCCGGGGAGCCGGCCAATGGAAAACTAATTCACCCAGTCACCGTTATAACTTCATTTCCTTATTTGAAATTGAAAGTGACTTTGTAGCCTACGCAGTTACAAAATGTCTGTTCAAACTGGGGCGCATATGGAACATTAGAACAGTGGTGGAAAAAGTAAAGATTCCTTAATAGAAAATGACTCAAGTAAAAGTGAAAGTCACTCAGTAAAATACTACTTGAGTAAAAGTCTAAAAGTATTTGATTTTAAATATATTTAAGTATCAAAAGTAAATGTAATTGCTAAAGTAAAGTAGGAATAATTTAAATTAAAATTACTTATATGAAGCAAACCAGACGGCACAATTTTTCTTGTTATTTTCATTTACGGATAGCCAGGGTCACATTCCAACACTCAGACATCATTTAAAAAACGCATTTGTGTTTAGTGAGTCTGCCAGATCAGAGGCAGTAGGGATGTTCTCTTGATAAGTGTGAATTGGACCATTTTCTGTATGTAACAAGTACTTTTGGGTGTCAGGGAAATTTATGGAGTAAAAAGTACATAATTTTCTTTATGAATGTAGTGAAGTAAAAGTAAAAGTTGTTAAAAATATAAATAGTAAAGTACAGATACTTTAACGTATTTTTACTTAAGTGCTTTACACCACTGCATTAGAAGACGGATAAATGTGTTGATTTAGAAAGAAAGACGGGCAGATTCTGCTAGGTAGGCTACAAACTATTATAAAGTTAGGTCGTCATCACAGTAGGTTTGAGCTACAGTATGATGACTTACCAACCTGATGGTCTCCGTTGGAAATGTTGTGCAAAATGTTGTACACTCAGTGTATTAAAATATGTAACATAAACAACAAATGATATGCTCAGATACACAAAATACATCTGGTTTCAGATCTAGAAGATTCTCCTCTTCAATAGTAATATCATCAATTCTGACCAGTAACTTACCTAGGGTCAAAGGCCACTGGTCCATCACTAAAATGTATAGGATGATCCATAGAGATGTCACTCTTCATGGACAGATGACTGGGTACTGGAGAGACTGATCTCAGAGTTTGGTTGGAGATTCTGGAAAACATAATAAATCCCCATGAAACTACATTTTAAACTAAATCAAAATTATATTTCAATAGATAAAATACATTACATAAAGCATTAAAATATATGCCATTACATAAATCAACAAACATGCAGCTCTAGCAGGGCAGGAATTTGACGAACTGACTTGTTGGAAAGGTGGCATCCTATGACGGTGCCACGTTGAAAGTCACATATGCATCGTTTTTCAAAACATAGTGAACCTGGAGGCAAAAAGCGAACCCCACATTCTAGCTAAATGTTGTTTATTAGCACTCAAATCTATCCATGGCATTTTCGGCACAATTTGGTCAAAGCCCCAAAGCGTTCAGAAAGCCTCTGTTTCCCATCACTAGTGGACACCCCCATGAGTGTCTTTCAGAACCCCTCCTAAAACCACCTGTTTCGTTTTGGTTGTTGTTAGGGACTCTCTGTTAGTTCCTTCTTCTGTTTGAGAGACAATGTTTTATGTCTTGTTGAGGAACGTAACAATGTTCATGTGATTAAATTAAATCACCCGACTGTTTGGATGTGTCTGTTAGTAAATGTTTTATTTCTAAGAGATCATGAGTTGTCACTGTGTTCACCACAACCAACATGCTGCATCTCTGTTTAGGGGTCAGTGGTCTAAAATGAGTCTCTCTGGGGAGAGAGAGGAGGGGGGCCCTGCCTCTAAAATGATTCTCTCTGGGGAGAGAGAGGAGGGGGGCCCTGCCTCTAAAATGCGTCTCTCTGGGGAACATGACACCAAAGCTAAGAGGTGAGATGACAATTTTATATAGAATTTATTAATTTGATTTACAAAATAAAAAGCTATCTTAAGATGAATGCACTTACTATAAATCGCTCTGGATAAAAGCATCTGCTAATGCTATAATGGAATGCATATTTTACTTTCATGTTTTTTTTTTTACCAATTCTGATGGTTGTTACAAGCAGAATTTTGACAATATTACCATTATACCAATACACTCTTCCCACCCGTTTAACAACTCTAAATAGCTTTGGCATCGTAGGCTTCAGGGTCCCTTGTCAATAATGTTGCCTACAACTTTAAATACAATGTTCATTTTCATCGAACACATATTTCGCCCTAGATGCCTTCAATTGGCCAATTTATAGCCATGGCCAATTTATGATTCAATTTTTAACAACGTGATGTTGCGCTCCAAAGTGATAACTTGAAATAACATGATATAGGTAATTAAATAATAAAGTTAGATATATTTTTGGGTTCAGTGAAGAAGAACCTCTAGAGTTCTGATCAACGAAAGGTGAATGTTTTGAGGATGTGAACCCAGCAGCCCTCCAGTGGTCAGATCAAGCCCGCCCGTTTTTTCCAGCGCCCGGCCCGTGATTCGAACCAGCCACCTTTCTGCCATAGGTCCAACTTCTGCCACAGCTCCAACTCCTTAGCCGCTGGGCGAAAACCTGAGTTTATCTTCAGAAATAAGTTAATCTGCCAAACCGAAGACAAAATGCTATGCATTCATTTATACCCATAAGAGTAAAATGTCTTAATTCTCAGCACTTATACGACCAATTTTCTACTCTGAGATACTTTGTGGATATGGGCCCAGATCTCAAAATATTGTTATAAAAAAAACTTTGAATGTTTGTTTTACATATAAAAAATAAATAAAATAATATTACTAATGTAAGCCACTGTAAAGACTATTTAGTTTATTGGGTTGCTCTGCTCATGTCCGCGTTCAGGAACTGTCCGCGTCCACGTAAGGTTTGGCGCCAAGCATATTGTCCAGTTACGCGCAAAGTGGACTGAGGTGATCTTGGGGAATAGCGACGGAGTTTGTTACAGTGTTGAGACGCCAAAGTTTATTGTTCAATTTGCTTTTTGGTCAGGGACAGTGTGAGTGTAGCCAGATCCTTTTCACTCACTATCCTTGTTTCATCTTGCGGTTCACCGGATTCGTCATCATCCTCGAGGGACAGACGAACGACCTGCTAGCTAGCCAAGCTATTCGGTACAGCTAGCTAAGCTAGCTACTCTACCAGCAGCATCCTAGTTATCCTAGCTACCACTACATCATCACCGGCTGCCTGCATTTCTTGTGGACCGATGGAGCTCCCGGGTTGTTTCTTCCACCTGTTAAATACCATGGAGGGCTTCTCCCTCTCTCGTTGACAGATGCTGGCTACCTACCATCCCTCTGTCCGGTTCTCCTCTTCACTAGATGGACGGTAACTTTAGTGTTTAACCCCTCTGTGTCCAAGGACTGAACTTTTGAATATTATTTTCGGGGCGCCTCAAGTTACCTATTTTACAACGTTTATTTCTGATAAAAACTAGTTAATTGCATCCGCCATGGAGCCCAGTTTCATAATATTACCTTCTGTCCCTGGTTATGAAGTAATCGCGAAAAAACAGGCCTTATGTTCGGGCATTTTTCACCCTGCCAGCTCCTATTAGTTCTATTGGCCTTTCCAAGATGGCGTAGTAGTGCAGTTGTGTTTTTATCGTACAGTGGGGGAAAAAAATATTTAGTCAGCCACCAATTGTGCAAGTTCTCCCACTTAAAAAGATGAGAGAGGCCTGTAATTTTCATCATAGGTGCACGTCAACTATGACAGACAAATTGAGGAAAAAAAATCCAGAAAATCACATTGTAGGATTTTTAATGAATTTATTAGCAAATTATGGTGGAAAATAAGTATTTGGTCACCTACAAACAAGCAAGATTTCTAGCTCTCACAGACCTGTAACTTCTTCTTTAAGAGGCTCCTCTGTCCTCCACTGGTTACCTGTATTAATGGCACCTGTTTGAACTTGTTATCAGTATAAAAGACACCTGTCCACAACCTCAAACAGTCACACTCCAAACTCCACTATGGCCAAGAACAAAGAGCTGTCAAAGGACACCAGAAACAAAATTGTAGACCTGCACCAGGCTGGGAAGACTGAATCTGCAATAGGTAAGCATCTTGGTTTGAAGAAATCAACTGTGGGAGCAATTAGTAGGAAATGGAAGACATACAAGACCACTGATAATCTCCCTCGATCTGGGGCTCCACGCAAGATCTCATCCCGTGGGGTCAAAATGATCACAAGAACGGTGAGCAAAAATCCCAGAACCACACGGGGGACCTAGTGAATGACCTGCAGAGAGCTGGGACCAAAGTAACAAAGCCTACCATCAGTAACACACTACGCCGCCAGGGACTCAAATCCTGCAGTGCTAGACGTGTCCCCCTGCTTAAGACAGTACATGTCCAGGCCCGTCTGAAGTTTGCTAGAGTGCATTTGGATGATCCAGAAGAGGATTGGGAGAATGTCATATGGTCAGATAAAACCAAAATATAACTTTTTGGTAAAAACTCAACTCGTCGTGTTTGGAGGACAAAGAATGCTGAGTTGCATCCAAAGAACACCATACCTACTATGAAGCATGGGGGTGGAAACATCATGCTTTGGGGCTGTTTTTCTGCAAAGGGACCAGGACGACTGATCCGTGAAAAGGAAAGAATGAATGGGGCCATGTATCGTGAGATTTTGAGTGAAAACCTCCTTCCATCAGTAAGGGCATTGAAGATGAAACGTGGCTGGGTTTTTCAGCATGACAATGATCCCAAACACACCGCCCGGGCAACAAAGGAGTGGCTTCGTAAGAAGCATTTCATGGTCCTGGAGTGGCCTAGCCAGTCTCCAGATCTCAACCCCATAGAAAATCTTTGGAGGGAGTTGAAAGTCCGTGTTGCCCAGCGACAGCCCCAAAACATCACTGCTCTAGACGAGATCTGCATGGAGGAATGGGCCAAAATACCAGTAACAGTGTGTGAAAACCTTGTGAAGACTTACAGAAAACGTTTGACCTGTGTCATTGCCAACAAAGGGTATATAACAAAGTATTGAGAAACTTTTGTTATTGACCAAATACTTATTTTCCACCATCATTTGCAAATAAATTCATTAAAAATCCTTCAATGTGATTTTCTGGATTTTTTTTTCTCATTTTGTCTGTCATAGTTGACGTGTACCTATGAGGAAAATTACAGGCCTCTCTCATCTTTTTAAGTGGGAGAACTTGCACAATTGGTGGCTGACTAAATACTTTTTTCCCCCACTGTATGTCTGTAAATAGCCTGTAAATACCCTATTTTTCGTACATATTTCCCTATCAGACTTTTCATCCTTCTACAAGATATACTTTCCTGCAACCCGCCTCACTCAATGTGGAACGGATTCTATTATTGACTTACCTTTATCTAGAATCTAGAATCTCCAGTTGAAACTAGCTAGCCAGCTAACTAGCTACTTGCTATTAGCCACAGCTAGCGGTGTTTCACCCAGAACATTGGATTTTTTTTTCTGCGGGATCAATTTTAATCACTGGACATTGATCATCGGATATTCGGCCAGTCTGCACAGCGCGTTATCGACCCAGAACATATCAGTTTTTCCGCCGGAATCACTGAATCAATGGACCTTTAACTCCGGATTCATCGCTACCAGCTAGCTACAGCAAAACGGACTCTGTGTTCTGGCTAATCATCCTGAGCTAGGCCCATCTCCCGGCTATCTACCTCTCTGTCAACCGGACGGGACCACCTAGTGTTGACACGGAGCCCCGCCGATCCTTCACGACTGGTCTGCCGACGAAATCTTCTGATGTGGTTACGAGGTTAACCAAGAAGATTCCATCCATCTGCTAGCCCTGGCCCGCTAGCACACGCTAGCCGTGGCCTCTTACTCACTAGTGCTTCACCACCGGACCTTATGATAACTATAGCTGATATCTGCTGGACTGCTCCTTTTTGAGGTACTACATCCTGTTTATGTTTAGCCTCAGCCCAAACATGGTTAGTTTATTGTTGTTTCGGTTATTTCTAATTGTACTATATCACTGTAGACCCCCCAGCCTAGCTAAACCTGCCTTAGATAGCTCCTTTGCCCCTCCCCCTATACACGCGGAGACCGACTCAATTGATGCCTCCAGCGATGCTATCTCTTTCATTGTTACCCAACGCTTAGGTTTACCTCCACTTTACTCATATCCTTCCATATCCTTGTCTGTACATAATGCCCTGAATCTTTTCTATAACACCCGGAAATCTGCCCCCTTTATTCTATGTACCCAACGCACTAGAAGACCAGTTCTTAAAGCCTTTAGCCGTATCCTTATTCTAGTCCTCCTCTGTTCCTCTGGTGATGTAGAGGCTAACCCAGGCCCTGCAGCCCTCAGTATCACTCCTACTCCCCAGGCGCTATCATTTGATGACTTCTGTAATCGCAAAAGTCTTGGTTTCTTGCACATAAATATCAGAAGTCTACTTCCTAAGTTTGAGTTATTCACTGCGTTAGCACACTCTGCCAACCCTGATGTTCTAGCAGTGTCTGAATCCTGGCTCAGGAAGGCCACCAAAAATTCTGAAATTTCCATCCCCAACTATAACATTTTCCGTCTAGATAGAACTGCCAAAGGGGGTGGAGTTGCAATCTACTGTAGAGATAGCCTGCAGAGCTCTATCATACCATCCAGGTCTGTGCCCAAACAGTTTGAGCTTCTACTTCTAAAAATCCACCTTTCCAGAAATAAGTCTCTCACTGTTGCCGCTTGCTACAGACCCCCCTCAGCCCCCAGCTGTGCCCTGGACACCATATGTGAATTGATTGCCCCCCATTTATCCTCAGAGTTTGTACTGCTTGGTGACCTAAATTGGGATATGCTTAATACCCCAGCCATCCTACAATCCAAGCTAGATGCCCTCAACCTCACGCAAATTATCAACGAACCTACCAGGTACAACCCTAAATCCGTAAACATGGGTACCCTCATAGATATCATCCTGACTAACATACCCTCTAAATACACCTCAGCTGTCTTCAACCAGGATCTCAGCGATCACTGCCTTATTGCCTGCGTCCGTAACGGGTCCGCGGTCAAACGACCACCCCTCATCACTGTCAAACGCTCCCTAAAACACTTTAGCGAGGAGGCCTTCCTAATTGACCTGGCCCAGGTATCCTGGATGGATATAGATCTCATTCCATCAGTAGAGGATGCCTGGTTGTTCCTTAAAAGTAATTTCCTCTCAATCTTAAATAAACATGCCCCATTCAAAAAATACAGAACTAAGAACCGATATAGCCCCTGGTTCTCCTCAGACTTGACTGCCCTTGACCAGCACAAAAACATCCTGTGGCGTACAGCATTAGCATCAAATAGCCTCCGCGATATGCAACTTTTCAGGGAAGTTAGGAACCAATATACACAAGCAGTCAGGAAAGCAAAGGCTAACTTTTTCAAACAGAAATGTGCATCCTGTAGCACTAACTCCAAAAAGTTTTGGGACACTGTAAAGTCCATGGAGAATAAGAGCACTTCCTCCCAGCTGCCCACTGCACTGAGGCTAGGAAACACTATCACCACCGATAAATCTACAATAATCGAGAATTTCAACAAGCATTTTGCTACAGCTGGCCATGCTTTCCATCTGGCTACCACTAACCCGGCCACCAACTCTGCACCCTCTGCTGCAACTTGCCCATGCCCCCCCCCCGCTTCTCCTTCACACAAATTCAGACAGCTGATGTTTTGAAAGCGCTGCAAAATCTGGACCCCTACAAATCAGCTGGGCTAGACAATCTGGACCCTTTCTTTCTAAAACTAGCCGCCGAAATTGTCGCAACCCCTGTTACTAGTCTGTTCAACCTCTCTTTCATAAAGTCTGAGATCCCCAGAGATTGGAAAGCTGCCGCGGTCATCCCCCTCTTCAAAGGGGGTGACACTAGATCCAAACTGCTACAGACCTATATCCATCCTGCCCTGCCTTTCGAAAGTATTCGAAAGCCAAGTTAACAAACAGATCATCGACCATTTCGAATACCACCGTACCTTCTCCGCTATGCAATCGGGGCGGCAGGTAGCTTAGTGGGTAAGAGCGTTGTGCCAGTAACCGAAAGGTCGCTGGTTCTAATCCCCGAGCCGACTAGGTGAAAAATCTGTCGATGTGCCCTTAAGCAAGGCACTTAACCCTAATTGCTCCTGTAAGTCGCTCTGGATAAGAGCGTCTGCTAAATGACTAAAATGTAAATGTAAAAAATGCAATCCGGTTTCCGAGCTGGTCACGGGTGCACTTCAGCCACGCTCAAGGTCCTAAACGATATTATAACCGCGATTGATAATAAACAGTACTGTGCAGCCGTCTTCATCGACCTGGCCAAGGCATTCGACTCTGTCAACCACCACATTCTTATTGGCAGACTAAATAGCCTTTGTTTCTCAAATGACTGCCTCGCCTGGTTCACCAACTACTTCTCAGATAGAGTTCAGTGTGTCAAATCGGAGGGCCTGTTGTCTGGACCTATGGCAGTCTCTATGGGGGTGCCACAGGGTTCAATTCTTGGGCCGACACTTTTCTCCGTGTATATCAATGATGTCGCTCTTGCTGCTGGTGACTCTCAGATCCACCTCTACGCAGACGACACCATTTTGTATACATCTGGCCCTTCATTGGACACTGTGTTAACAAACCTCCAAACGAGCTTCAATGCCACACAACAATCCTTCAGTAGCCTCCAACTGCTCTTAAACACTAGTAAAACTAAATGCATGCTTTTCAATCGAACGCTACTGGCACCCGCCCACCCGACTAGAATCACCACTCTCGACGGGTCTGACCGAGAGTATGTGGACAACTACAAATACCTAGGTGTCTGGTTAGACTGTAAACTCAACTTCCAGACTCACATAAAGAATCTCCAATCCAAAGTTAAATCTAGAATCGGCTTCCTATTTCGCAACAAAGCCTCCTTCACTCATGCTGCCAAACATGCCCTCGTAAAACTGACTATCCTACCGATCCTTGACTTCGGCGATGTCATTTACAAAATAGCCTCCAACACTCTACTCAGCAAATTGGATGTAGTCTATCACAGTGCCATCCGTTTTGTCTCCAAAGCCCCATACACTACCCACCACTGTGACCTGTACGCTCTTGTTGGCTGGTCAATCAATCAATCAATTTTATTTTATATAGCCCTTCTTACATCAGCTAATATCTCGAAGTGCTGTACAGAAACCCAGCCTAAAACCCCAAACAGCTAGTAATGCAGGTGTAGAAGCACGGTGGCTAGGAAAAACTCCCTAGAAAGGCAAAACCTAGGAAGAAACCTAGAGAGGAACCAGGCTATGAGGGGTGGCCAGTCCTCTTCTGGCTGTGCCGGGTGGAGATTATAACAGAACCATGCCAAGATGTTCAAAAATGTTCATAAGTGACAAGCATGGTCAAATAATAATCAGGAATAAATCTCAGTTGGCTTTTCATAGCCGATCATTAGAGTTTAAAACAGCAGGTCTGGGACAGGTAGGGGTTCCATAACCGCAGGCAGAACAGTTTAAACTGGAATAGCAGCAAGGCCAGGCGGACTGGGGATAGCAAGGAGTCACCACGGCCGGTAGTCCCGACGTATGGTCCTAGGGCTCAGGTCTCTCAGTTGGCTTTTCATAGCCGATCATTTAGAGTTGAAAACAGCAGGTCTGGGACAGGTAGGGGTTTCGTAGCCGCAGGCAGAACAGTTGAAACTGGAATAGCAGCAAGGCCAGTCGGACTGGGGGCAGCAGGGTGTCATCATGCCCGGTAGTCCTGACGTATGGTCCTAGGGCTCAGGTTCTCAGAGAGAAAGAGAGAACGAGAGAATTAGAGAGAGCATACTTAAATTCACACAGGACACTGGATAAGACAGGAGAAGTACTCCAGGTATAACCAACTAACCCCAGCCCCCCGACACATAAACTACTGCAGCATAAATACTGGAGGCTGAGACAGGAGCGGTCCGGAGACACTGTGGCCCCATCCGAAGAAACCCCCGGACAGGGCCAAACAGGAAGGATATAACCCCACCCACTCCGCCAAAGCACAGCCCCCGCACCACTAGAGGGATATCCCCAACCACCAACTTACAATCCTGAGACAAGGCCGAGTATAGCCCACAGAGGTCTCCACCACAGCACAAACCAAGGGGGGGGGGGGCGCCAACCCAGACAGGAAGATCACGTCAGTAACTCAACCCACTCAAGTGACGCACCCCTCCCAGGGACGGCATGAAAGAGCACCAGCAGGCCAGTGACTCAGCCCCTGCAACAGGGTTAGAGGCAGAGAACCCCAGTGGAGAGGGGAACCGGCCTGGCAGAGACAGCAAGGGCTGTTCGTTGCTCCAGCCTTTCCGTTCACCTTCACACTCCTGGGCCAGACTACACTCAATCATATGACCTACTGAAGAGATAAGTCTTCAGTAAAGACTTAAAGGTTGAGACCGAGTCTGCGTCTCTCACATGGGTAGGCAGACTGTTCCATAAAAATGGAGATCTATAGGAGAAAGCCCTGCCTCCCGCTGTTTGCTTAGAAATTCTAGGGACAATTAGGAGGCCTGCGTCTTGTGACCGTAGCGTACGTATTGGTATGTACGGCAGGACCAACTCGGAAAGATAGGTAGGAGCAAGCCCATGTAACGCTTTATAGGTTAACAGTAAAACCTTGAAATCAGCCCTTGCCTTAACAGGAAGCCAGTGTAGGGAAGCTAGCACTGGAGTAATATGATCAAATTTCTTGGTTCTAGTCAGGATTCTAGCAGCCGTATTTAGCACTAACTGAAGTTTATTTAGTGCTTTATCCGGGTAGCCGGAAAATAGAGCATTGCAGTAGTCTAATCTAGAAGTAACAAATGCATGGATTAATTTTTCTGCATCATTTTTGGACAGAAAATTTCTGATTTTTGCAATGTTACGTAGATGGAAAAAAGCTGTCCTTGAAACAGTCTTGATATGTTCGTCAAAAGAGAGATCAGGGTCAAGAGTAACGCCTAGGTCCTTCACAGTTTTATTTGAGACGACTTTACAACCATCAAGATGAATTGTCAGATTTAACAGAAGATCTCTTTGTTTCTTGGGACCTAGAACAAGCATCTCTGTTTTGTCCGAGTTTAAAAGTAAAAAGTTTTCAGCCATCCACTTCCTTATGTCTGAAACACAGGCTTCTAGCGAGGGCAATTTTGGGGCTTCACCATGCTTCATTGAAATGTACAGCTGTGTGTCATCCGCATAGCAGTGAAAGTTAACATTATGTTTTCGAATAACATCCCCAAGAGGTAAAATATATAGTGAAAACAATAGTGGTCCTAAAACGGAACCTTGAGGAACACCGAAATGTACAGTTGATTTGTCGGAGGACAGACCATTCACAGAGACAAACTGATATCTTTCCGACAGGTAGGATCTAAACCAGGCCAGAACTTGTCCGTGTAGACCAATTTGGGTTTCCAGTCTCTCCAAAAGAATGTGGTGATCGATGGTGTCAAAGGCAGCACTAAGGTCTAGTAGCACGAGGACAGATGCAGAGCCTCGGTCTGACGCCATTAAAAGGTCATTTACCACCTTCACAAGTGCAGTCTCAGTGCTATGATGGGGTCTAAAACCAGACTGAAGCATTTCGTATACATTGTTTGTCTTCAGAAAGGCAGTGAGTTGCTGCGCAACAGCTTTTTCTAAAATTTTTGAGAGGAATGGAAGATTCGATATTGGCCGATAGTTTTTTATATTTTCCGGGTCAAGGTTTGGCTTTTTCAAGAGAGGCTTTATCACTGCCACTTTTAGTGAGTTTGGTACACATCCGGTGGATAGAGAGCTGTTTATTATGTTCAACATAGGAGGGCCAAGCACAGGAAGCAGCTCCTTCAGCAGTTTAGTAGGAATAGGATCCAGTATGCAGCTTGAAGGTTTAGAGGCCATGATTAATTTCATCATTGTGTCAAGAGATATAGTACTAAAACACTTAAGTGTCTCTCCCGATCCCAGGCCCTCGCAGAGCTGTGCAGATCCAGGACAGCTAAGCCCTGGAGGAATACGCAGATTCAAAGAGGAGTCCGTAATTTGCTTTCTAATGGTCATGATCTTTTCCTCAAAGAAGTTCATGAATTTATCACTGCTGAAGTGAAAACCATCCTCTCTTGGGGAATGCTGCTTTTTAGTTAGCTTTGCAACAGTATCAAAAAGAAATTTTGGATTGTTCTTATTTTCCTCGATTAATTTGGAAAAGTAGGATGATCGAGCAGCAGTGAGGGCTCTTCGGTACTGCACGGTACTGTCTTTCCAAGCTAGTCGGAAGACTTCCAGTTTGGTGTGGCGCCATTTCCGTTCCAATTTCCTGGAAGCTCACTACATGTTCGTCGTCAAACCCACTGGCTCCAGGCCATCTATAAATCACTGCTAAGCAAATCCCCGCCTTATCTTAGCTCATTGGTCACCATAGCAGCACCCACCCGTAGTCTGCGCTCCAGCAGGTATATCTCACTGGTCATTCCCAAAGCCAACACCTCCTTTGGCGGCCATTTCTTCCAGTTCTCTGCTGCCAATGACTGGAACGAATTGCAAAAATCTCTGAAGCTGGAGACTCTTATCTCCCTCAATAACTTTAAGCATCAGTTGTCAGAGCACCTTACCGATCACTGCACCTGTACACAGCCCATCTGAAATTAGCCCACCCAACTACCTCATCCCTATATTGTTGTTTATTTTGCTCTTTTGCACCCCAGTATCTCTATTTGCACATAATCTCTTGCACATCTAACATTCCAGTGTTAATACTATTGTAATTATTCTGCACTATAGCCTATTTATTGCCTTACCTCCATAACTTGCTACATTTGCACACACTGTATATATATTTTCTGTTGTATTTCTGACTTTATGTTTTTTACCCCATATGTAACTCTGTGTTGTTTTTATTGCACTACTTTGCTTTATCTTGGCCAGGTGGCAGTTGTAAATGAGAACCTGTTCTCAACTGGCTTACCTGGTTAAATCAAGGTTAAATAAAATAAAAAATAAAAAAAATTAGCTCCGTGACACCGACTCGCCTTCAGAACATTCTATTCCCAGCCCATTGTTCTGCGTCACAATGCCAGCTTCACTATTGTTATCAATGAGACCTGCCTGCGAGGCAATGGCTGGCGGAATAGCCATCAAACATAAAAAATGTTCTGGTCATGGTTAACCATATTTGTTTTAAGAAAAAAGTGTACAATCTAAACAAAACGCATGTCCCTATCGTCTTTTTCAAGATGTGGCCGATTTAAACAGCCAGAAGACATTTTTTAATTAAGAAATAACCATTTTTTGGACGACTTGTTGTTTCTAAATGGCTGCTGGGTAATTTGATATGCATCGAAATCTTTGTTCGTAGGCATCAAATTGAGCGAATGCTGCGCAGGTTCACTGAGTTGCAAACCAAATGGGTGTAATGGGGTGATTGTTGTCTAATCGGGTGGTCTAGGTAATGGATTTGTAGATCTGACGCAGTTTCTACCTCGGATTATGAGCCTAGCAAGTGTCATGAAGTGTCAGGTCTCCCGAGTGGCGCAGTGGTCTAAGGCACTAGAGATCCTGGTTCGAATCCAGTTTCTGTCGTAGCCGGCCGCGACCGGGAGACCCATGGGGTGGCGCACAATTGGCCCAGCGTCGTCCAGGGTAGGGGAGGGAATGGCCGGCAGGGATGTAGCGCAGTTGGTAGAGCATGGCGTTTGCAACGCCACGGTTGTGGGTTTGCTTCCCACTGGGGGCCAGTATGAAAAAATAATTAAATAACGTATGCACTCACTAACTGTAAGTCGCTCTGGATAAGAGCGTCTGCTAAATGACTAAAATGTAAATGTAATGAATTAGTTATATAGTGGTCACAAGGAGGAGCAAGAGTGCCATAAACCCATACTGTTTTTTGCCATATAAACCCTAAACCTAACAATCAATCAAATGTATTTATAAAGCCCTTTTTACACCAGCAGATGTCACAAAGTGCTATACAGAAACTCTTACCCTACTTATAACCTATTTTAGCCGTAACCCTAACCCCTAATTCTAGGGTAGGGTAGCCTAGAACACTTTTAGAATCTATATTATTAATAATATTATCTTAGTAAATATAATTATAGTATTAAATAGCTATTTGATTATTTTGTTGTTATTTTATTATATGTATAATTGCAAGACAGAACACTTGATAAACATTAGTTTTATTTTTCACATGTGGTTTCAACTGGGTGACCTAGTAACCTCTATGTGAAAGACCAGAAATTGGCGTGGGACAGGTGGGTCAGGTTTGAGACTGATCTAAGGAATTAACAAGAAAAATACACTTTATTTCTCAGCTGCCTCACCAAGGCTATATGTCCAATGATTTTCTAAAATGGTCACTCATTACTTTAGTTAGCTATATATCTCGTATTAGGCCTGTGATGCTTTTGGAAGAGCAATTAAATAGTGACTATAGCAGGTGTTGAACCCCTGGTAAATAATCACTAGTCAGATGCTCCAACCTCAACCCTAGTATACATGCATTATAGAAAATAATCTTAATATCTGATATTGGGAGTAAATAACCTCGGAATAGAAAAGACAAGAGTGCATCTTCCAGCCCGCCAATAAATTACATCAAATCAAATCAAATGTTATTTGTCACATACACGTGTTTAGCAGATGTTATAGCGGGTGTAGCGAACTGCTTGTGCTTCTAGTTCTGACAGTGCAGTAATATCTAACAAGTAATATCTAACAATTTCACAACATATACCCAATACACACAAAACTAGTAAGGAATGGAATTTAAGAATATATACATATATGGACAAGCAATGACAGAGCGGCATGGACTAAGATACAGTAGTATATTATAGAATACAGTATATACATATGAGATGAGTAGTGCAAGATATGTAAACATTATTAAAGTGAACAGTGATTTCAATAGGCAGCAGCAGCCTCTAATGTGCTAGTGATGGCTATTTAACAGTCTGATGGCCTTGAGATAGAAGCTGTTTTTCATTCTCTCAGTCCCAGCTTTGATGCACCTGTACTGACCTCGCTATTGGATGATAGCGGGGTGAACAGGCAGTGGCTCGGGTGGTTGATGAATCTGACTATGAATGAATGTACTAGGACAGGGGTGTCAAACTCATTTTAGCTCAGGGGCCACATGGAGGAAAATCTATTCCCAAGTGGGCCGGACCGGAAAAATCATGGTATATATAACTTAAAAACAACAACATCAGATTGTTGTCTTTGTTTTAGTATGATCAACATACAACATAAAGCTGGAGCCTGAGGACAGTGTGTCCAAAATAGGACAAGCACAACATCACTATTAATCATAAAACACGTCAAGTTTATTTGAAAAGAAAAAGAAAAAGAACACAAACACACAATGCCTCAGTGATTAACAGAACTGTTTCACAGATCACAGAACTATATCAGGGGGTCATTTCTCAGGCAGCAATGTAGATAAAAATAATGAAATCCTGTTCCCCAAACAAGTGCAAGAACCACAGAGTCAAGAATAGGTTAAATATACAAATAAAATAAAATCAATTAAAAACAATAGCACATCAACATAAAAACATATAAACATAAAGCTGGAGCCTGAGGACAGTGTGTCCAAAAGCACAACATCACTATTAATCATAAAACACCTCAAGTTATTTGAAAGTTCTGAGGACAAAGAACACACAAACACACAATGCCTCAGTGATTCACAGAAGTATATCACAGATCACAGAACTATATCAGGGTGTCTCATGTAGCACTTTAAGTGGGGTATTGTATGATATACCTTTTTCTATCTGAGTCTCTACTTTTATCCAATGTAAAAAACACACAATTTCAAATTTTGCTACATAAGATCGAATCGAGCCGGTCGGCCACATTTGACTGTATAAAACCTAGCAGTACTACTGAGGCAGATATATATTATTACTGTGTAAAACCTAGCAGTACTACTTATTTATCTGAGAGTGAGGCAGATATATATTATTACTGTGTAAAACCTAGCAGTACTACTTATTTCTCTGAGAGTGAGGCAGATATATATTATTATTGTGTAAAACCTAGCAGTACTACTTATTTCTCTGAGAGTTAGGCAGATATATATTATTACTATGTAAAACCTAGCAGTACTACTTATTTCTCTGAGTGTGAGGCAGATATATATTAATACTGTGTAAAACCTAGCAGTACTACTTATTTCTCTGAGAGTTAGGCAGATATATATTATTACTGTGTAAAACCTAGCAGTACTACTTATTTCTCTGAGAGTGAGGCAGATATATAGCATTTAGCAAAAAAACATGATTATTTGTCTCTCTGAAATGAAACCATCAAGTGATAGATTTTAAACAAATACATGTCTGTCATTGAACAACCCCATGCCATGATTAGATAGTGAAAAAACACACCAATCTCTTTTCATAATTTCTTTAAACTATAAAAGCTAATTGACCAACATTTCTGAAAATGGATATATAGGGTTTTGGAATGAAACTCTTCTTATGTTTCCCCATCTGAGCTCAGAGTAGATGAGAGACGTAATGTTTGTCTCTGTTGTGTTGAAGCCCAATCAAGCAGGAGAGACCAGCCTCCCCTGTACCCAGCTGTGTGTCCATGAAGAGTGACTGGTCTATGGATCCACCTATAAACTTCAGAGAGGGAGACTTTTCTAGTGAACAAAGGTAAGAAGAACTCATGGGTCATGGTCAGTGAGTTAAACAACACTGTCTCTATTCATTTCTCCTCTCCCATTTTCCCATTTCTTTTTGTTGTTTTCATAATCCATAGGCTAATCCTTTTTTCCATTTTCATAGTCCTAAAACAATATTAAACAAACACAACATTCCCTCCCTGTGTGTGTGTGTGTGTGTGTGTGTGTGTATGTGTGTGTGTGTGTGTGTGTGTGTGTGTCAGTGAGTGTGTGTGTGTGTTTCAGTGAGTGTGTGCACTCCCTGGATGAGGAGATGTAATCTCTATCCTGATTGCCTAGTCATTTTACCCCTACGTACATGTACATATTTCCTAAATTACCTCAACTACCTTATTGTTATTTTATTATGTTACTATTTCCTTTTTTATTTAGATAATTTTTGTGACTTTTTAACTCTGCATTGTTGGGAAAGGGCTCGTAAGTAATCATTTCACGGTAAAGTGTACCACTGTTGTATTCGGCGCATGTGAGAAATACAATTTGATTTCAATTGAAGCTCATGCGCAGAAATACAGTGGGGAGAACAAGTATTTGATACTTTATTTTATTTTATTTTATTTCACCTTTATTTAACCAGGTAAACCAGTTGAGAACAAGTTCTCATTTACAACTGCGACCTGGCCAAGATAAAGCAAAGCAGTGCGATAAAAACAACAACACAGAGTTACATATTGGGTAAAACAAAACAAAGTCAAAAAAAATACAACAGAAATACATATATATACAGTGTGTGCAAATTTAGCAAGTTATGGAGGTAAGGCAATAAAATAGGCTATAGTGCAAAATAATTACAATTAGTATTAACACTGGAATGATAGATGTGCAAGAGATGATGTGCAAATAGAGATACTGGGGTACAAATGAGCAAAATAAATAACAATATAGGGATGAGGTAGTTGGGCGGGCTAATTTCAGATGGGCTGTGTACAGGTGCAGTGATCGGTAAGGTGCTCTGACAACTGATGCTTAAAGTTAGTGAGGGAGATAAGTGTCTCCAGCTTCAGAGATTTTTGCAATTTGTTCCAGTCATTGGCAGCAGAGAACTGGAAGGAATTGCGGCCAAAGGAGGTGTTGGCTTTGGGGATGACCAGGTGGGTGCTGCTATGGTGACCAATGAGCTAAGATAAGGCGGGGATTTGCCTAGCAGTGATTTATAGATGGCCTGGAGCCAGTGGGTTTGGCGAAGAATATGTAGTGAGGACCAGCCAACAAGAGCGTACAGGTCACAGTGGTGGGTATTATATGGGGCTTTGGAGACAAAACGGATGGCACTGTGATAGACTACATCCAATTTGCTGAGTAGAGTGTTGGAGGCTATTTTGTAAATGACATCGCCGAAGTCAAGGATCGGTAGGATAGTCAGTTTTACGAGGGCATGTTTGGCAGCATGAGTGAAAGACAGTGCCGATTTGGCAGGTTTTCCTACTTACAAAGCATGTAGAGGTCTGTAATTGTTATCATAGGTACACTTCAACTGTGAGAGACGGAATCTAAAACAAAAATCCAGAAAATCACATTGTATGATATTTAAGTAATTAATTTGCATTTTATTGCATGACATAAGTATTTGATACATCAGAAAAGCAGAACTTAATATTTGGTACAGAAACCTTTGTTTGCAATTACAGAGATCATACGTTTCCTGTAGGTTTTGACCAGGTTTGCGCACACTGCAGCAGGGATTTTGGCCCACTCCTCCATACAGACCTTCTCCAGATTCTTCAGGTTTCGGGGCTGTCTCTGGGCAATACGGACTTTCAGCTCCCTCCAAAGATTTTCTATTGGGTTCGGTCTGGAGACTGGCTAGGCCACTCCAGGACCTTGAGATGCTTCTTAGTTGCCCTGGTTGTGTGTTTCGGGTCGTTGTCAAGCTGGAAGCCACGACCCATCTTCAATACTCTTACTGAAGGAAGGAGGTTGTTGGCCAAGATCTTGCGATACATGGCCCCATCCATCCTCACCTCAATACGGTGCAGTCGTCCTGTCCCCTTTGCAGAAAAGCATTCCCAAAGAATGATGTTTCCACCTCCATGCTTCACGGTTGGGATGGTGTTCTTGGGGTTGTACTCATCCTTCTTCTTCCTTCAAACACGGCGAGTGGAGTTTAGACCAAAAAGCTCTATTTTTGTCTCATCAGACCACATGACCTTCTCCCATTCCTCCTCTGGATCATCCAGATGGTCATTGGCAAACTTCAGACAGGCCTGGACATGCGCTGGCTTGAGCAGGGGGACCTTGCGTGCGCTGCAGGATTTTAATCCATGACGGCGTAGTGTGTTACTAATGGTTTTCTTTGAGACTGTGGTCCCAGCTCTCTTCAAGTCATTGACCAGGTCCTGCCGTGTAGTTCTGGGCTGATCCCTCACCGTCCTCATGATCATTGATGCCCCACGAGGTGAGATCTTGCATGGAGCCCCAGACCGAAGGTGATTGACCGTCATCTTGAACTTCTTCCATTTTCTAATAATTGCGCCAACAGTTGTTGCCTTCTCACCAAGCTGCTTGCCTATTGTCCTGTAGCCCATCCCAGCCTTGTGCAGGTCTATAATTTTATCCCTGATCTCCTTACACAGCTCTCTGGTCTTGTCCATTGTGGAGAGGTTGGAGTCTGTTTGATTGAGTGTGTGGACAGGTGTCTTTTATACAGGTAAGGAGTTCAAACAGGTGCAGTTAATACAGGTAATGAGTGGAGAACAGGAGGGCTTCTTAAAAAAAAAAACAGGTCTGTGAGAGACGGAATTCTTACTTGTTGGTAGGTGATCAAATACTTATGTCATGCAATAAACTGCAAATGAATTACTTAAAAAGCATACAATGTGATTTTCTGGATTTGTGTTTTAGATTCCGTCTCTCACAGTTGAAGTGTAGCTATGATAAAAATTACAGACCTCTACATGCTTTGTAAGTAGGAAAACCTGCAAAATCGGCAGTGTATCAAATAGTTGTTCTCCCCACTGTACGTCATTGGGTCTAATGGTCGTCTTGTGCCGAACTGCACATGTGCAGGCCGACAAATCAAAGGCACTTTTTCGATATAAAGTTGTTTATGACTAACATGAAAATGTGTCCGTTTGTTAAACTACTTAAGACAGAACAGTTTCAAAATTAACATCTAAGGAAGTCATTTTTACTTCTTTGACTTCTCAAACCCTAAACCCTGGCCTGGTCTGCTTCATATGCGTACCACAATTATATTTTATTTTACATCAGCAGTTGTCACAAAGTGCTTCTATAGAAACCCAGTCTAAAACACCAAAGAGCAAGCAATGCAGATGTAGAAGCACGGTGGCTAGGAAAAACTCCCTAGAAAGGCAGGAACCTAGGAAGAAGCCTAGAGAGGAACCAGGCTCTGAGGGGTGGCCAGTCCTCTTCTGGCTGTGCTGGGGGGAGATTATAAGAGGATATGGCCATTAAGGCCAGATCATTCTTCAAGATTTTCAAATGTTCATGACCAGCAGGGTCAAATAATAATCACTGTGGTTATAGAGGGTGCAACACGTCAGCACCTCAAGAGTAAATGTCAGTTGGCTTATCATAGCCGAGCATTCAGAGGTCGAGACAGCAGGTGTGGTAGAGAGAGAGAGAGGGTCGAAACAGCAGGTTCGGGACAAGGTCGCACGTCCGGTGAACAGGTCAGAGTTCCAGATCCGCAGGCAGACCAGTAGAAACTGGATCAGCAGCATGACAAGGTATCACGTCCGGTGGAGCATGCATCGATACTGATAGGATCGAAAGAAGGGGAGCGCTGCTCTCGGATCAGTTTTCTCCATTAAATCTTATTATTTCACAATACTGACCACGGATCAGCTCCTAGAGAGATATTACCACCTACGGCTGCAAATATTGAGGCGGCTTATTCAAAATGAAACCATCAAGTGATCGATTTTAAAGAAATACATGTCTGTCATTGAACAATCGCATACCATGATTAGATTGTGAAAAAACACACCAATCTCTTTCATAATTTCTTAAACAATAAAAGCTAATTTACCAACATTTCTGAAAATGGATATATAGCGTTTTGGAATGAAACTCTTCTTATGTTTCCCCTTCTGAGCTCAGAGTAGATGAGAGATGTAATGTTTGTCTCTGTTGTGTTGAAGCCCAATCAAGCAGGAGAGACCAGCCTCCCCTGTACCCAGCTGTGTGTCCATGAAGAGTGACCGGTCTATGCATCAACCTATACAGTTTAGAGAGAGAGACTTTTCTAGTGAACAAAGGTAAGAAGAACTCATGGGTCATGGTCAGTGAGTTAAACAACACTGTCTCTAGTCATTTCTCCTCTCCCATTTTCTCATTTATTTTTGTTGTTTTCATAATCCATAGGCTAAACCTTTTTTCCATTTTCATAGTCCTGAAACAATATTAAACTAACACAACATTCCCTCTGTGTGTGTGTGTGTGTGTGTGTGTGTGTGTGTGTGTGTGTGTGTGTGTGTGTGTGTGTGTGTGTGTGTGTGTGTGTGTGTGTGTGTGTGTGTGTGTGTGTGTGTGTGTGTGTGTGTGTGTGTGTGTGTGTGTGTGTACTCCCTGGATGAGGAGATGTAATCTGATGTTTTGTCCACAGAAACCAACAGGAGAGATCAGAGTCAGAGATTCTCAGTGGTCAGTCTTCCCAGAGTCATCAAACAGACCTGGCCTCCATATTCAGTGTATGTGGTCCTGTTATGTACATTTGTTTTTGTTTACCTCAAGTAAAGTTGATCTGTCAATCGTTCATTCATGTGTTAATGAGAAAGCATTTAGACTCTTGCTTAACTTATTTACTTGATTCATTTCAGTTGCTTGAAGATAATATTATGACATTTGTGAAGAACGAGCTGAAGAGGTTCAAGAGGATTCTTAGTCCAGAACTCCCAGAAGGCTTTGAGAGTCAGAAGCAGGATAAGGACGTGGTGGATGCTGAAGATGAGAAGCAGGAGAGCAGTGCCAGAGAGGGGGCTCTGAAGATCACACTGCACGTCCTGAGGAAAATGAACCAGAAGGAGCTTGCTGACACACTGGAGAAAAGTAAGAGCTGTCTGCCTCATGTTGAATGCTGTTTTAGAACATTTAAAAGCTGTAGCTAAAGTACAGCTAAAGTAGCTGTGTAACTCAGTGATATTGTAGCAGCCTTAACACAACACCTAGTGACCTCATCATGTAGCAGCAGGGATGTGTTGTGGTGATTAATTTAGACAGAGAGAAGAGAGAGAGAGAGAGAGAGAGAGAGAGAGAGAGAGAGAGAGAGAGAGAGAGAGAGAGAGAGAGAGAGAGAGAGAGAGAGAGAGAGAGAGAGAGAGAGAGAGAGAGAGAGAGAGAGAGAGAGAGAGAGAGAGAATATAATCATATAATCCAGTCTGTAATGCATTATGAAAACATTTACACATTTATACAGTAAATTAAGAGAATACATTATTTTTATTAAAAACTTTATAACAGTCCTACAATACTGTAGGCATTAAAACATACATAATATTATATCCTCTGTTATTTCTTCATTCAGATGAGCTTGCTGTGATTTGCCAACGTGAACTCAAATCTAATCTAAAGAAGAAGTTTCAATGTGTATTTGAGGGGATCGCTAAACAAGGAAACCCAACACTTCTCAATAAGATCTACACAGAGCTCTACATCACAGAGGGTGGAACAGGAGAGGTCAATAATGAACATGAGCTGAGACAGATTGAGACACCAACCAGGAAACAAGCAAGACCAGAGACTGCAGTCAAATGTAACGACATCTTCAAACCCTTAACTGGACAAGACAAACTTATCAGAACTGTGCTGACAAAGGGAGTCGCTGGCATTGGAAAAACAGTCTCTGTGCAGAAGTTCATTCTGGACTGGGCTGAAGGAATAGCAAATCAGGATGTCCAATTTGTATTTTCATTCCCTTTTCGGGAGCTGAATTTGATGAAAGGGGACAATCACACTTTCATTGAACTTCTCAATCACTTCTCAATGGAAACCAAAGAATCAAGAATCTCCAACTACGACAAGTACAAAGTTCTGTTCATCTTTGATGGTCTGGATGAGTGCCGACTGCCCCTAGACTTCCAGAAGAACATGATCTGCTGTGACGTCACAAAATCAACCTCAGTGGATGTTCTGCTGACAAATCTCATCAAGGGAAATCTGCTTCCCTCTGCTCTCCTCTGGATAACTACCCGACCTGCAGCAGCCAATAAGATCCCTTCAGGGTGTGTTGAACAGGTGACAGAGGTACGAGGGTTCAATGACCCACAGAAGGAGGAGTACTTCAGGAAGAGATTCAGTGATGAGGACCTGGCCAGCAGAATCATCTCACACATAAAGACATCAAGGAGCCTCCACATCATGTGCCACATTCCAGTCTTCTGTTGGATTTCTGCAACAGTCCTTGAACACATGTTGAGTACAGACAAGACAGAAGAGATGCCCAAGACTCTGACTGAGATGTACTCACACCTTGTGGAGTTTCATACCAAACAGAAGAATGATAAGTATCTTGGGAAAGAAGAGACAGGTCCACACTGGAATAAAGAGAGCATTCTGTCACTGGGAAAACTGGCTTTTCAACAGCTTGTGAATGGCAATCTGATTTTCTATGAAGAAGACCTGAATGAGGCTGGCATTGATGTCAATGACGCCTCAGTGTACTCAGGATTGTGCACACAGCTCTTTAAAGAGGAATGTGGGCTGTACCAGGACAAGGTGTACTGCTTTGTGCATCTGAGCATTCAGGAGTTTCTGGCTGCTGTATATGTGTTCCTCTCCTTCATCAACAACAATGAAAATCTAATGGCCAAACCTCAATCAAAGTCAAGCAACTTTTCTTCGCTGTTCAGAGACTACAAGCCTGAAGTTACTTTCTACAGGAGTGCTGTGGATAAAGCCTTACAAAGTGAGACAGGAAACCTGGACCTGTTCCTCCGATTCCTTCTGGGCCTCTCACTGGAGTCCAATCAGAAGTACTTACGAGGTCTACTGACAAAGACAAGAAGCAGCTCACAGAGCCATGAAGAAACAGTCAAGTACATCAAGGTGAAGATCAGGGAGAATCCCTCTCCAGAGAGGTGCATCAATCTGTTCCACTGTCTGAATGAACTGAATGACCATTCTCTAGTGGAGGAGATCCAAAGCTACCTGAGATCAGGAAGTCTCTCAGAAGCCAACCTGTCACCTGCACAGTGGTCAGCTCTGGTCTTTGTGTTGCTGACTTCAGAAAAGGAGCTGGATGTGTTTGACCCGAATAAATACTCCAGATCAGAGGAAGGTCTTCTGAGGCTGCTGCCAGTGGTCAAAGCCTCCAGAGCTGCTCTGTGAGTACATAAAATGACATTTAAGTACTAATCATCAGGAAGAAATATTCCGTTTAGAGAAAAATATATATTATAATATGTATGTAATATATTATATTATATTGAAAAACTTACTGAATCAATGCATTGATGTTCACATTAGTATAACAATATGTCCATACAATTCTAGGAGACGGAAGATTAATCTATATGTTGTTTAAGAGAATAAACCAAATGCATATGCCATTGTCCTTCTACACTACTGGTGTTAAATTAACAGTGTGTTTGTGAAATCATGATGATGTCTTTGCAGGCTGTCATTCTGTGGACTCACAAAGGAAGGCTGTGCTTCTCTGGTCTCAGCTCTGAAGTCAAACCCCTCACACCTGAGAGAGCTGGATCTGAGTAACAATGTCATGAAGGATACAGGAGTGAAGCTGCTCTCTGCTGTCCTGGGGAATCCCCACTGTAAACTGGAGACTCTGAGGTCAGTATTCCTGTATCACTCAATGAACACACACTCATTGGACACACACACACACACACACAATAATTAATTTAGTAGTGTTTAGAAACATGTTATCTACTGTTAATAATGATACATTAATTCATGTATACACAGTACCAGTCAAAAGTTTGGACACACCTACTCATTCAAGGGTTTGTCTTAATTTTTTCCATTGTAGAATAATAGTGAAGACATCAAAACTATGGAATAACAAATATGGAATCATGTAGTAACCAAAAAAAGTGTTAAACAAATGAAATTATATTTTATATTTGAAATTCTTCAAATAGCCACCCTTTGTCTTGATGACAGTTTTGCACACTCTTGGCATTCTCTCAACCAGCTTCACCTGGAATGCTTTTCCAACAGTCTTGAAGGAGTTCCCACATATGCTGAGCACTTGTTGGCTGCTTTTCCTTCACTCTGCCGTCCGACTCATCCCAAACCATCTCAATTGGGTTGAGGTCGGGTGATTGTGGAGGCCAGGTCATCTGATGCAGCACTCAATCCCTCTCCTTACACAGTCTGGAAGTGTGTTGGGTCATTGTCCTGCTGAAAAACAAATGATAGTCCCACTAAGCCCAAACCAGATCGGATGGCGTATCGCTGCAGAATGCTGTGGTAGCCATGCTGGTTAAGTGTGCCTTGAATTCTAAATAAATCACAGACAGTGTCACCAGCAAAGCACCCCCACACCATAACACCTCCTCCTCCATGCTTTACGGTGGGAAATACACATGCCGAGATCATCCGTTCACCCACACCGCTTCTCACAAAGACACGGCGGTTGGAACCAAAAATCTCAAATTTGGACTCCAGGCCAAAGGACAAATGTCCACCTGTGTAATGTCCATTGCTCGTGATTCTTGGCCCAAGCAAGTCTCTTCTTATTATTGGGGTCCTTTAGTAGTGGTTTCTTTGCAGCAATTCAACCATGAAAGCCTGATTCACACAGTCACCTCTGAACAGTTGATGTTGAGATGTGTCTGTGACTTGAACTCTGTGAAAAATGTATTTGGGCTGCAATTTCTGAGGCTGGTAACTGTGATGAACTTATCCTCTGCAGCAGAGGTAACTTTGGGTCTTCGATTCCTGTGGCGGTCCTCATGAGAGCCAGTTTCATCATAGTGCTTGATATTTTTAATGACTGCACTTGAAGAAACTTTAAAAGTTGTTGAAATGTTCCGTATTGACTGACCTTCATGTCTTAAAGTAATGATGGACTGTCATTTCTCGTAGCTTATTTGAGCAGTTCTTGCCATAAATGGACTTGGTCTTTTACCAAATAGGGCTATCTTCTGTATACCCCCCTACCTTGTCACAACACAACTGATTGGCTCTAACGCATTAAGAAGGAAAGAAATTCCACAAATTAACTTTTAAGAAGGCACACCTGTTAATTGAAATGCATTCCAGGTGACTACCTAATGAAGCTGGTTGAGAGAATGGCAAGAGTGTGCAAAGCTGTCATCAAGGCAAAGGGTGGCTATTTGAAGAATCTAAAATCTAAAATATATTTTGATTTGTTAAACACTTTTTTGGTTATTACATGATTCCATATGTGTTATTTCATAGTTTTGATGTCTTCACTATTATTCTACAATGTCAAAAATAGTAAAAATAAAGAAAACCCCTTGAATGTGTAGGTGTGTCCAAACTCTCGACTAGTAGTAGTGTGTATATATACATATATGAATAGATATGGCAGGTTTCAGGACTCTGATGTATCTGAAAATGTTGAAAAAATATATTTTCACCACCAAAGAATTGCAGTGTGGTTTTAATATGATTTGACTCTTTGCAGGCTGTCAGGCTGTCTAGTCACAGAGGAAGGCTGTGCTTCTCTGGTCTCAGCTCTGAAGTCAAACCCCTCACACCTGAGAGAGCTGGACCTGAGTAACAATGACCTGAAGGATTCAGGAGTGAAGCTGCTCTCTGCTGGACTGGGGAATCCCCACTGTAAACTGGAGACTCTGAGGTCAGTATTCCTGTAGTTGGTCAACAAGTGATAACTGCTCACCAGATCCACATGTGTTTACCAGGCACACATAGTCCACACCATATGTGTTTGGACAGTGAAGCTTACAGTTTTAAATTTGGTGCTATACTCCAGCATTTTGGATTTGAGATATAATGTTTCATATTAGGTGACAGTACAGAATGTCACCTTTTATTTGAGGGTATTCATACATATCTGTTTTACTGTTTAGAAATGAAAGCACTTTATGTATCTAGTTCTCCCATTTGAAAAAGTCGTAATAATTTGTACATATTCACTTATATTGTATTAAAGTAGTCATAAGTTTAGTATTTGGTCCCATATTCCTTACCCACAGTGATTACATCAAGCTTGTGATTCTACAAACTTGTTGAATGCATTTGCAGTTTGTCTTGGTTGTGTTTTGGATGATGTTTTTCCCAATAGAAACTGAATGGTGAATAATGTCCTGTCATTTTGGAGTCACTTCACTTGTATTGTCAGTTAGAATAGAAGATGTTTCTGAACACTTCTACATTCATGTGGATGCTACCATTATTATGAATAATCATGAATGAATCATGAATGATGATGAATGAGAAAGTTACAGAGGAACAAGGATCATACCCCCTCTGTTATTGGTAATGGTGAGACGTTAGCATGTTTTGTTGTAGCCTCTGTAACTTTCTCACTCATTATTATTCATGATTCATTCATGATTTTTCTAAATCATGGCATCATTAGGATTAATTTAGTAGTGTTTAGAAACATGTTATCTACTCACTTAGACAGAAAATTACTCCAGTCATCATCCACCATTCAGTTACTATTGGACAAAACATAACCCAAAACACAACCAAAACAAACTGCAAATGCAACCAACGAGTTTGGGACCAAATACTAAACTTTTGACTACTTTAATACACTATGAGTGAATTTATCAAAATACTTATGACTTCTTCAAAAGTGGGGGACTAGATACATAAAGTGCTTTCATTTCTAAATGGTGAAACAGATATGTATTCAAATACCCTCAAATAAAAGGTGACATTATATACTGTCACCTCATATGATACATTTGATCTCAAATCCAAAATGCTGGAGTATAGAGCCACATTTAAAATGTTAGCTTCACTGTCAAAATAGATATGGTGTGGACTGTATACTCAATACAATCTACCGTAATTTTCGGACTATAAGCCGCGTCTTTTTTCCAATTTTTCGACCCTGCGGCTTATATAACGGTGCGGCTAATCTATGGATTTTTACAGCTAACGGCCACTAGAAGACCTCCTAAATCTATGGATTTTACAGGTTACAGTCCACCAACTTTAACTCTATGGGCTCTATGACCGGTCCGCGCCCCCCACCTTTAAGCGGCGGGCTCCAGCAGGAAAAGCTGGAGGCCGGAAAAGAGTGAGACGGGTAGCGCGTAAAAGTAAAAGTGGAACCGAGAGTGGTACGAGAGACAGAACGAGAGACAGAACGAGAGCAAGACAGTTTGTGCAAAGGAAGTTTTCATGCACAAACCCTCATTATGGAAAACAAACGTAGAAATGCATATGATGCAGCTTTTAAGTTAAAGGCAGTCAATCTGGCTGTAAAAGAAGGAAATAGAGCTGCTGCACGTAGCCTTGGCATCAATGAGTCAATGGTGAGACGTTGGAGACGCCAGCGGGAAGAACTGTCTCAATGCAAAAAGTCAAAAAAAGCTTTCAGAAGTAATAAAAGCAGATGGCCCGAACTTGAAGACTTTCTTGAAGATTGGGAGAACACACAGAGAGCAGACGGCCGAGGTGTTTCCACCGTGCAGATCCGACTGAAAGCTGAAACAGTCGCCACCGAAATGAAAATAGAAAATATTGAATGGCATCTCCTTTTAAAGTCAACAAGAAAGGGTGGATGATGGAAAGCGTAATGAATGAGTGGCTGAATGAGTGGCTGAATGAGTGGCTGAATGAGTGGCTGAATGAATGGCTGAATGAGTGGTTGAATGAGTGGCTGAATGAGTGCTACATCAAGCGCCCTGGAGGATTCTTTCGCCCAAAAAAAGCTTTGCTCGTTTTGGACAGCATGAGGGCCCATATAACGGATTATGTGAAAGCAGCCATCAAGAGCACAAACTCGATTCCAGCTGTGATTCCTGGGGGAACAACGAAGCATCTGCAGCCACTCGACATCAGTGTCAATCGTGCGTTCAAAGTGGCACTACGCGTTCAGTGGGAGGCGTGGATGACTAGCGGCGATAAATCATTCACCAAAACTGGTCGCATGCGAAAAGCAACTTTCGCTCAAGTTTGCGAGTGGATCCTGATAGTGTGGAGGAGTGTCAAAACATCCACGATCATTAACGGGTTCCGAAAGGCTGGACTGCTGCGTGATGAAGAGGAGGACGCCGCCACAGCAAAGGCCCTTCAGAGGTTGTTCGATTCCGTCAGTGACGAAGAGGAGTTCGTTGGTTTTGAGAGCGTCAACGAAGGAGAGAGGAGAGTGGTTGACGAAGCCACCCTGAGCCTGTTCATTTCCGACACTGAAGATGAGGACTTTGGTGGTTTTAGTACGCAGGAAGAAGACGGAGATGAGGATTAATGACTTTACTTTTCTGGTTACAGCCATGTACTGCACCTTGGCCTAAAAGATGAAGATGAGGATTAATGACTTTTCTGGTAGGCTGATTACCGTATATTTTAAGCAGCCGTGTTGCTGCAACTTTAGGTTTACGCGCTTACTGTCGTGTTACAGGCACTTTATTTTGCACTTTTAAAAACACACATTTAATTTAGCCATTGATATTGCCTCGTCAAGCGCTGTAAGCTTTGTTTTTTGTTATGGTACTACTGTAGGCTATAATGTAGATAAATATTCAAAGATGTGCACACTTTTTCAAGGTTTTTCAAAAATAACCAAAGTTAAGTGGTTAAATGATTGTGACGCTATTAACTAATTTTGCTGGAATACGTTATGCAAATATGCAACTTGTTTGTTGAAATGTTAATAAAGGGGAGCTTCCTCAAGCAGCCATCTCTTTCCCGACAATCCCCTCTGTGCACGAACCCTTACATATGGTAATTAAACATTAAAACACCTGCGGCTTATAGTCCAGTGCGGCTTATATATGTACACATCATTCAATTTAGCTGCTGCGGCTTATACTCCGGTGCGCTTTATAGTGCGGAAAATACAGTAAATCTGATACCTCACTGTCTGTCTTTTGACTGATACTGCTTTTTAAACTGGTCTGGTCAGTCAACTCAAATATTCGTACTATACATGTCTCTCTCTACAAGCAATATTATGATCATTTCTAATAATGATACATTCATTTATGAATAGATATGGCAGGTTTCAGGACACTGATATATCTGAATATGTTGTAAAAATATACTGCCACTATTTTCCCCACCAAAGAATAGCAGTGTGGTTTTAATATGATTTGACTCTTTGCAGGCTGTCAGTTTGTCTAGTCACAGAGGAAGGCTGTGCTTCTCTGGTCTCAGCTCTGAGGTCAAACCCCTCACACCTGAGAGAACTGGATCTGAGTAACAATGACCTGAAGGATTCAGGAGTGAAGCTGCTCTCTGCTGGACTGGAGGATCCCCACTGTAAACTGGAGACTCTGAGGTCAGTATTCCTGTAGTTGGTCAACAAGTGATAACTATTCACCAGATCCACATGTGTTTACAAGGCACACGTAGTCCACACCATATGTGTTTGGACAGTGAAGTTTACAGTTTTACATTTGGTGCTATACTCCAGCATTTTGGGTTTGAGATGGAATGTTTCATATTAGGTGACAGTACAGAATGTCACCTTTTATTTGAGGGTATTTTCATACATATCTGTGTTACTGTTTAGAAATGAAATGACTGTATGTATCTAGTTCTCCCATTTGAAAAAGTCGTAATAATTTGGACACATTGTCACGATCGTCATATGGAACAGACCAAGGCGCAGCGTGATGAACGAACATACTTTAATTAGTTAAAGCGTAAACACAATACAAAACAAGAAACGACTCGTGAAGTCCACGGTATCAATGACCGAACACGGAACAAAAACCCACAAACACAAAGGGAAAACAGACAGAATAAATATGGCTCCCAATCAGAGACAGCCAACGACAGCTGACACTCGTTGCCTCTGATTGGGAGTCACTCTAGCCAACATAGAACTAAACACAACAGAAACTACCAACCTAGAAATAAACACAAAGAATGAACACACCCTGGCTCAACATATAGAGTCCCAGAGCCAGGGTGTGACCCACATTCTCTTATATTGTATTAAAGTAGTCATAAGTTTAGTATTTGGTCCCATATTCCTTACCCACAGTGATTACATCAAGCTTGTGATTCTACAAACTTGTTGAATGCATTTGCAGTTTGTCTTGGTTGTGTTTTGGATGATGTTTTTCCCAATAGAAACTGAATGGTGAATAATGTCCTGTCATTTTGGAGTCACTTCACTTGTATTGTCAGTAAGAATAGAATATGTTTCTGAACACTTCTACATTCATGTGGACGCTACCATGATTATGAATAATCATGTATGAATCGTAAATGATGATTAATGAGAAAGTTACAGAGGAACAAGGATCATACCCCCTCTGTTATTGGTAATGGTGAGAGGTTAGCATGTTTTGTTGTAGCCTCTGTAACTTTCTCATTCATTATTATTCATGATTCATTCATGATTTTTCTTAATCATAGCATCATCAGGATTAATTTAGTAGTGTTTAGAAACATGTTATCTACTCACTTAGACAGAAGATTAATCTAGTCATCATCCACCATTTAGTTACTATCGGGCAAAACATAACCCAAAACACAACCAAAACAAACTGCAAATGCAACCAACGAGTTTGGGACCAAATACTAAACTTTTGACTACTTTAATACACTGTAAGTGAATTGGTCAGAATACGTTTGACTTCTTCAAATAGGGGGACTAGATACATAAAGTGCTTTCATTTCTAAATGTTGAAACAGATATGTATTAAAATACCCTCAAATAAAAGGTGAGATTATATACTGTCACCTCATATGAAACATTTGATCTCAAATCCAAAATGCTGGAGTAAAGAGCCACATTTAAAATGTTATCTTTGTCAAAATAGATATGGTGTGGACTGTAAACTCAATACAATCTAAATCTGATACCTCACTGTCTGTCTTTTGACTGATACTGCTTTTTAAACTACTCTGGTCAGTCTACTCAAATATTTGTACTATACATTTTTCTCTCTACAAGCAAAATTATGATAATTTCTAATAATGATACATTAATTTATGAATAGATATGGCAGGTTTCAGGACACTGATGTATCTGAATATGTTGAAAAAATATACTGCCACTATTTTCACCACCAAAGAATAGCAGTGTGGTTTTAATATGATTTGACTCTTTGCAGGCTGTCAGGCTGTCTAGTCACAGAGGAAGGCTGTGCTTCTCTGGCCTCAGCTCTGAAGTCAAACCCCTCACACCTGAGAGAGCTGGACCTGAGCTACAATCACCCAGGAGACTCAGGAGTCAGACTGCTCTCTGCTGGACTGGAGGATCCACACTGCAGACTGGAGAAACTCAAGTATGTAGAGGGTTTATGTCAATGTTCATATCAGACATGTTGGAGTTATCAGGCTAGTTAAGACAAACATTCTGACCACCACTTGGACTAAGTTATATAAAGACTGTGTGTGTTTGTGTCCAGTGTACGTTTCTGAGTGTGTGTGTGTGTGTGTGTTTGTGTGAGTGTGTGTGTGTGTGTGTCCAGTGTGTGTGTCCAGTGTGTGTGTGTGTGTGTCCACACTGGAAAACAACACACTGGACACACTCAGACTGGACACAAACACACACACACAGGACAAACACACACACACAGGACACACACACACACTGGACACACACACACACTGGACATACACACACACACACACACTGGACACACATACACACACACACACACACACACACACTTGACACACACACACAAACACACACTGGACACACACACTGGACACACACACACGCTGGACACACACACACACACTGGACACACAGACACTTGACACACACACACACACTGGACACACACACTCGACACACACACACACACTGGACAAACACACACACACACACTGGACACACACACACTGGAAACACATTGGACACATCCTTGACACACACAAACACACACACACACACTTGACACACACACACTTGACACACACACACACTGGACACACACACTCGACACACACACACACACTGGACAAACACACACACACACACTGGAAACACACACACTGGAAACACGGACACACACACACACACTTGACACACACACACAAACACACACTGGACACACACACTGGACACACACACACGCTGGACACACACACACACACTGGACACACAGACACTTGACACACACACACACACTGGACACACACACTCGACACACACACACACACTGGACAAACACACACACACACACTGGACACACACACACTGGAAACACATTAGACACATCCTTGAAACACACACACACACACACACTGGACACACAGACACTGGACACACACACACAAACTGGACACACACACACTCGACACACACACACACACACACACAAACTGGACACACACACACACACACACATGTTGGACACACACACAAACACTGGACACACACACATACACACACACACATGCTGGACACACACACACACACACAGTGGACACACACACACTTGGACAAAGGTATGTGCTGACTGTTTGTGTGTGTCTGTCCATTGTGTGTGTGTGTGTGTTGTGTGTGTGTGTGCATACTGGACACAGACACTAAACACACTGGACACACACACACACACACACGCTTGACACATACACACTGGACACATGCAAACGCACACACACACTTGAGACACACACACACACACACACTGGAGACACACACACACACACACTGGACACACACACACACACACACACATACATACACACACACACACACACACTTGCCACACACACACACTGGAGACACACACACACACACACTGGACACACACACACAAACACACACACTGGACACATACACACACACTGGACACACACAAATACACTGGACACACACACACTGGACACACGGACACACACACACACACACATTGGACACATCCTTGACACACACACACACACACACTGGACACACAGGCACTGGACACACTCACACTGGACACACACACACACACTGGACACACACGCATTGGACACACACACTGGACACACACACACACACAAGACACACACACTCATACACGTACGCTGGACACACACACACTGGACACACACACACACGCTGGACACACACACACACACACACACTGGACACACACACACACACACTGGACACACACAAAGTTATATGCTGACTGTTTGTGTGTGTGTTGTGTGTGTGTGTGTGTGTGTGTGTGTGTGTGTGTGTGTGTGTGTGAGTTCAGGTGTATCCCTCAATGACTGTCTGTTCTTCTGCTTACCGCTACAGTGTGGAACATGGTGGAGAGAACACAATGAAACCTGGACTTAGAAAATGTGAGTGTTGACTGCTGTGAAGAATATGACTAAGAATAAGTCTTAATTCAAGTGAAGTCAAAGTCAAAGACCACCATCATTACTTACTTGGTCATATTAAATATCAGCTGTAGTTCTACAGAAGCACAAATCAGGGACACCAAAGTTTACAAAGAGTTGCTTTGACAATGTGTGTGTGTTTGTGTGTTTGTGTGTGGCGTGTTCCTGTGTGTGTTCAGGATGTGTGTGTTTGTGTGTTCAGTGTAAGTGTGTGTGTGTGTGTTCAGGATTTGTATGTGTGTCCAGTGTGTGTTTGTGTTTGTGTTTGTTCAGGATGTGTGTGTGTGTGTTCAGGATGTGTGTGTGTGTGTGTGTGTGTGTGTGTGTAATTAATGGGAATAAGTGTGTTTTATATTACCATACAGTATAACATATGATCATTCTCCTGAGTGGCACAGTCTCCTGAGTGGCACAGTGGTCTAAGGCACTGCATCGCAGTGCTAACTGTGCCACTAGTGATCCTGGTTCGAATCCAGGCTCTGTCGCAGCCGGCCGCGACCGGGAGACTCATGGGCGGCGCACAATTGGCCCAGCATTGTCCAGGGTAGGGGAGGGAATGGCCGGCAGGGATGTAGCTCAGTTGATAGAGCATGGCGTTTGCAACGCCAGGGTTGTGGGTTCGATTCCCACGGGGGGCCAGTATAAAAAAATGTATTCACTTAACTGTAAGTCGCTCTGGATAAGAGCGTCTGCTAAATGACTAAAAATGTAAAAAAAATGTAAATCATTCAACAAGTCTCAAGTTACCTTAACTTCTCCTTTTGATACCTAGAAACATCTACATTAAATGAATTAGTGAAAAGTGAGTTAACATTCTAATGTGAATGATGATGATTTCTAATATTGTGTCTGGTTTCATCCATCAGATGTCTGTGATCTCATACTGGACCGAAACACAGTAAACAGACTCCTCTCTCTGTCTGAGGAGAACAGAAAGGTGACATGGAGGAGAGAGGAGCAGCCGGATCCTGATCACCCAGAGAGATTTGAGGACTGGGGACAGGTGCTGTGTAGAGAGGGTCTGACTGGGCGCTGTTACTGGGAGGTAGAGTGGAGTGGGTTAGGGGCTGTTATAGGAGTGGCATATAAAGGAATCAGCAGGAGAGGAGGGGGTTATGACTGTATGATTGGAGACAATGACAAGTCCTGGAGTCTGAACTGCTCTGACAACAGTTACTCTGTCTGGCACAATAATAAGTCCACTACCATAGACGTCCCCTCCTCCAGCTCCCACAGAGTAGGAGTGTATCTGGACTGGCCAGCCGGCACTCTGTCCTTCTACAGAGTCTCCTCTGACACACTGACCCACATGAACACATTCCACTCCACATTCACTGAGCCCCTCTATCCAGGGTTTTGGGTTAATGTTGACTCCTCAGTGTCCCTGTAAATAATAACCATGGTAACACTGACACACACACACTGGACACACACACACACTGGACAAACACACTGGACACAAACACACACACTGGACACACACACACACACTGGACACACGCACACACACACACTAGACACACACACACACACTAGATTCACACACACACACACACTGGACACACACACACACACACATTGACACACTGGACACACACACTGGACTCACACACACTGGACACACACACACAAACTAGACACACACACACACTGGACAAACACACACACTGGACACACACACATTGGACACACACAAAAACTGGACACACACACACACACACTGGACACACACACACATTCTGAACACACACACTGTACACACACACTGTACACACTGTACACACACACACACACACACTGAACAAACACACTGAACACACACACACCGGACAAGCACACACTGGACACACACACACACACACACACACACTGGACACACACACACTAATCACACACACACACACACACACACTGGACACACATTGGACAAACACACACACACACACTGGACACACACACACACTGGACACACACACACAGGACACACACATACACACTGGACACACACACAGGACACACACATACACACTGGACACACACACACACCTGACACACACACACACACACACTGGACACACACACACACACACTAGACACGCACACACACACAGGACACACACACAGGACACACACACACACTGGACACACACACTCACACACACTGGACACACACACTCACATACACCTGACACACACACACACACACACCTGACACACACACACACACAGGACACACACACACACACCTGACACACACACACACACAGGACACACACACACAGAACACACACACACACCGAACACACACACACACACACTGGACACACACACACACACTGGACACACACAAACACACACACACACTGGACACACACACTGGACACACACACGCTGGACACACACACACACACACACACACACACACACACTCACACTGGACCCACACACATACACACTGGACACACACACATACGACACACACACACACGACACACACATACACACTGGACACACACACACACAGGACACACACACACACTGGACACACACACACTCACACACACTGGACACACACACACAGGACACACACACACACACTGGACACACACACTGGACACACACACATACGCTGGACACATACACACACTCACACTGGACCCACACACATACACACTGGACACACACACACACAGGACACACACACACACACTCACACACACTTGACACATATACACACACTGGACACACACACTCACACACACTGGACACACACACAGACACTGGACACACACACACAAACACACTTACACACACACTCACACACACAGGACACACACACACACACACTGGAAACACACACTGGACACACACAAACACACACACACACTTGACACACACACATACGCTGGACACACACACACTGGACACACACACAAACACTGGACACACAGACTGGACACACACACACACACATACACTGGACACACAGACTGGACACACACACACACACACACTGGACACACACACACACAAACACACACACACACACACACACTGGACACACACACTGGATACACAAACACAATTGACACACACACACTGATCACACACACACACACACACACACACACACACTGAACACTGGACACACACACACTGAACACACACACGCTGAACACACACACACACACACACACACACACACACACACACACACACACACACACACACACACACACACTGGACACACACACACACACACACACTGGACACACACACACACACACACACACTGGACACACACACACACACACACTGGACACACACACACACACACACACACTGGACACACACACACTGGACACACACACACTGGACACACACACACTGGACACACACACACACTGGACACACACACACTGGACACGCATCCACACGCATCCACACACACTGGACACACACACACATACACACACTGGATTCTCACACACACACACACACACACTGGACACACACTGAACACACACACACACTGGACACACACACACACTGGACAAACACACACAGGACACACACACACACACACTTTAAACACACACACTCACACACTGAACACACACACACACTGACACTGAACACACACACACACAGGACACACACACACACACACACACTAGACACACACACACACACACACACACACTGGACACACATACATACACTGGACACACACACACACACTGGACACACACACTGAACACAACCAGCCCTGCCATTTCTACCTGTCCTGATCTAGTGTTTCACCCCTGACCTCCTCACACCGTCTCACTGTCCATGTCTGCTTTTAGCTCCCACCTCTACTTCACTGTGTTATAATGGACCTTAAGCTTGTTATGTCACCTCTGGAACCAGTTATCAAACATACTGACCTTTCTGACCCTATCCCATGGCCCTACTTTCTACAACTGAACATTTAAATTCCTCTATGAGTTTTGTTTAGTGTCCATTTACTTATTTATGTATTTGTTGTATATTGGGGTTGTGCCGCAGAGCATCATGGGGGTTTGTATGTATTGAGATGATCACGTTCCAGATAAATGGTTGAACTGATTCCTGTCTCCCGTCTCATCATTATTGAATTGTTATACAGACGTGGTTATGAAACCCACGAGACATAACAAAAGATTGGTGATGAGTAAGTCTGAATCTACAGGAACTATTCTGTCTGGAAGAAGTGGGTTTTTACAACTGTTTAAAACTGTTATTTTCTGTGGTACAGTCTAGGCTAATGTTAGCACAGTGTATTGCTAGCAGAGGCAAGTGCATAGTCGAGCTAGCTAAGAAAGAGAGTTAACCAGTGGTGTAAAGTACTTAAGTAAAAATACTTTAAAGTACTACTTAAGTAGTTTTTTGGGGGTATATGTACTTGACTTTACTATTCATATTTTTGACTACTTTTACTTTTACTTCACTACATTCCTAAAGAAAATAATATACTTTTTACTCCATACATTTTCCCCTGACACCCAAAAGTACTCGTTACATTTTGAATGCTTAGCATGACAGAAAATGGTCCAATTCACACACTTATCAAGAGAACATCCCTACTGCCTCTGATCTGGCAGACTCACTAAACACAAATGCTTTGTTTGTAAATTGTCTGAGTGTTGGAGTGTGCCTCTGGCTGAACGTAAATTTAAAAAACAAGAAAATTGTCTGGTTTGCTTTATGTAAGGAATTTGAAATGATTTATACTTGTACTTTTACTTTTGATACTTTAGTATATTTTAGCAATTACATTTACTTTTGATACTTAAGTATATTTAAACCCAAATACTTTTAGACTTTTACTCAAGTAGTATTTTACTGGGTGACTTTCACTTTTAATTGAGTCATTTTCTGGTAAGGTATCTTTACTTTTACTCAAGTATGACAATTGGGTACTTTTTCCACCACTGGAGTTAACATCGTCATGGACGGCAGAAAAGGACTCGAGACGGATATCGGAGTGGGAAAACAACGTGATTAAAAAGGAGGTATATACAGTGATTAAAGGAAAGGACTTGTATTCAACTTCAAATTCAATTGATTGGACATGATTTGGAAAGGCACACACCTGTCTACATAAGGTCCCACAGTTGACAGTGCATGTCAGAGCAAAAACCAAGCCATGAGGTCGAAGGAATTGTCCGTAGAGCTCCGAGACAGGATTGTGTCGAGGCACAGATCTGGGGAAGGGTACCAAAAAATTTCTGCAGCATTGAAGGTCCCCAAGAACACAGTGGCCTCCATCATTCTTAAATGGAAGATGTTTGGAACCACCAAGACTCTTCCTAGAGCTGGCCGCCTGGCCAAACTGAGCAATCGGGGGAGAAGGGCCTTGGTCAGGGAGGTGACGAAGAACCCGCGAAGAACCCGATGGTCACTCTGACAGAGCTCCAGAGTTCCTCTGTGGATATGGGAGAACCTTCCAGAAGGACATCTCTGCAGCACTCCACCAATCAGGCCTTTATGGTAGAGTGGCCAGACGGAAGCCACTCCTCAGTAAAAGGCACATGACAGCCCGCTTGGAGTTTGCCAAAAGGCACCTAAAGGACTCTCAGACAATGAGAAACAAGATTCTCTGGTCTGATGAAACCAAGATTGAACTCTTTGGCTTGAATGCCAAGCGTCACGTCTGGAGGTAACCTGGCACCATCCCTACGGTGAAGCATGGTGGTGGCAGCATGCTGTGTGGATGTTTTTCAGTGGCAGGGACTGGGAGACTAGTCAGAATCGAGGGAAAGATGAACAGAGCAAAGTACAGAGAGATCCTTGATGAAAACCTGCTCCAGAGCGCTCTGGACCTCAGACTGGGGTGAAGGTTCACCTTCCAACAGGACAAGGAGCCTAAGCACACAACCAAGACAATGCAGGAGTTCTAAAAACCCATAACTTTGTCATTATGGGATGTTGTGTGTAGATTGATGAGTAAAAAAAAAACAATTTAATCAATTTTAGAATAAGGCTGAAAATGTGGAAAAAGTCAAGGGGTCTGAATACTTTCCGAAAGCACTGTGTAACTATGTGTGCTCGATTGTATACACCTGTCAGTAACGGGTGTGGCTGAAATAGCATAATCCACTCATTTGAAGAGTGTCCACATACTTGTGTATATTATGTTAATGATTTATGCATAGTCACTTTAACTCTACCCACATGTACATATTACTTCAACTACCTCAACTAGCCGGTGCCCCCGCACATTGACTCTGCACCGGTACCCCCCTGTATATATAGCCTCCCTACTGTTATTTTATTTTACTTCTGCTCTTTTTTTCTCAACACTTTTTTGTTGATGTTTTATTTTACTTTTTTTCTAAAAAAAATAAATGCACTGTTGGTTAAGGGCTGTAATTAAGCATTTCACTGTAATGTCTGCACCTGTTGTATTCGGCGCATGTGGCCAATACAATTTGATTTGATTTGATTTGATATATAGTGTATTTCCCTGGTATATTACTCAGGTCCCACCAGTCCAGTTATGCTGCTCTGGCGCCATCCTGTGGACTGCTGGGAACACAACTTAAACTCCATTACATTCAATGTATCCCACAAAGTGCCACTTGGCTGGACAAAGCAGTCTGAATGGAAATCAGGTCCATATATGAATACAGGCAGACACACAGCCTTACATGTCATATCACCGAGTCTCAGTTTAAATCACGGTTTAAACATAACAAGTCATTGCAAGTGAAACCATTTCTCAATTAGGTTTTAGGTTTTATTTATTCACACCAAAGAAAAGAAGTGAAAGACAAAACACTGCAGATAAATAAACAGGTAAAAACGGTGTTCAGGTGAGGCTGGAAGCCCAAAAGGGCTGATATGAAAACCACACCACAAATAAAAGTTAAAAACAAAACGTTTGTTCAATCAGTTAAACAAAACATATTAATTTTAATTATACATGATATACAGTGGTTTGCGAATGTATTCACTCCCCTTGGCATTTTTCCTATTTTGTTGCCTTACAACCTGGAATTAAAATATATTTTTGGGGTGTTTGTATCAATTGATTTACACAACATGCCTACCACTTTGAAGATGAAAAATATTTTTTATTGTGAAACAAACAAGAAATAAGACAAAAAAACAGAAAACTTGAGCGTGCATAACTATTCACCCCCCCAAAGTCAATACTTAGTAGAGCCACCTTTTGCAGCAATTACAACTGCAAGTCTCTTGGGGTATAAATAAAAAAATTAATTGGTCATTTAGCAGACGCTCTTATCCAGAGCGACTTACAGGAGCAATTAGGGTTAAGTGCCTTGCTCAAGGGCACATCGACAGGTTTTTCACCTAGTCGGCTCGGGGATTAGAACCAACGACCTTTCGGTTACTGGCACAACGCTCTTATGGGTATGTCTCTATAAGCTTGGCACATCTAGCCACTGGGATTTTTGCCCATTCTTCAAGGCAAAACTGCTCCAGCTCCTTCAAGTTGGATGGGTTCCGCTGGTGTACAGCAATCTTTAAGTCATACCACAGATTCTCAATTGGATTGAGGTCTGGGCTTTGACTAGGCCATTCCAAGACATTTAAATGTTTCCCCTTAAACCACTCAAGTGTTGCTTTAGCAGTATGCTTAGGGTCATTGACCTGCTGGAAGGTGAACCTCCGTCCCAGTCTCAAATCTCTGGAAGACTGAAACAGGTTTCCCTCAAGAATTTCCCTGTATTTAGCGCCATCCATCATTCCTTCAATTCTGATGAGTTTCCCAGTCCCTGCCGATGAAAAACATCCCCACAGCATGATGCTGCCACCACCATGCTTCACTGTGGGGATGGTGTTCTCGGGGTGATGAGAGGTGTTGGGTTTGCGCCAGACATAGCGTTTTCCTTGATGGCCAAAAAGCTCAATTTTTGTCTCATCTGACCAGAGTACCTTCTTCCCCAAACATACGGAAGGGGGAATGTGTTTGCTTATTTTTTTCTTTAAGCATTAATGTTCTGAACACTCCAGGATCCAGCAGATCCTACAGGGATAATGTGAAAATGCCTCTAATAGAGGTTTTGAATGAGCAAGTCTGAAGAGAACAGTAAGAGCTGATATGTCATGTAGATTAAACACAGAAACACTGGAGAACCACTCAGAGAGGTATTCATCTACAGGACTGGGACACTGGAGAACCACTCAGAGAGGTATTCATCTACAGGACTGGGACACTGGAGAACCACTCAGAGAGGTATTCATCTACAGGACTGGGACACTGTAAAACCACTCAGAGAGGTATTCATCTACAGGACTGAGACACTGTAGAACCACTCAGAGAGGTATTCATCTACAGGACTGGGACACTAGAGAACCACTCAGAGAGGTATTCATCTACAGGACTGGGACACTGTAAAACTGTCACGCCCTGGCTCGGGGGACTCTCGTATGTTGAGCCAGGGTGTTAGTTTCTATGTTTTGTTGTGGGTCTAGGTTATTGTATTTCTTTGTTTGAGTGACTCCCAATCAGAGGTAACGAGTGTCAGCTGTTGGCTCGTTGTCTCTGATTGGGAGCCATATTTAACTATCTGTCTTTCACGTTGTGTTTGTGGTTTCTTGTTCATTTCAGTTTGTGTGAAACTGTAGACGTCACGTTATCATTTATTGTTTTGATCGGTTGACCAGTAAATAAAAGATATGTTCACCTTCAACGCTGCGCCTTGGTCCGCTTCCTCTATGTATGACGATCGTGACAGAAGAAACCACCAAGATGGGACCAAGCAGCGTGTCCAGGAGCCATCGCCAGGGAGATCCCTCACAGATCTCCTTCGCCTCCTGGACTGGGTCAAGCCGAGGGAGGAAGACAAGGGCTTGACATTATGGCAGAAGGGCGAGAAGCTGGCGAAGGATATGGAGACGTGGTCCACGGGTAGGAGAGACGCCCCGAAAATTTTTAGGGGGGGGCTCACGACGGCGGACCAGCAGGAGGCCGCGATAGAGCGGTCCAGTGGGTTGCCGGAGAAGGCCGCCGGGTTACGGGGGCCACTGGTAGAAGAGGGGATGGAAGGTGTGGAGGCACGGCGAGAGGTACTGGCGTGTGTTGCCAGTCCGGTCCGGCCCGTTCCAGATCCCGGTGTAGAGCCAGTGGTGTGTGTCCCCAGTACGGTCCGGTCTATTCCTGCTCCCCGCACCGAACCTGCGGTGCGTGTCGCCAGCCCAGTCCGGCCCATTCCTGCTCCCCGCATCAAGTCTGTGGTGCGTCTCGTCAGCCCGGCTCTGCCCGTTCCTGCTCCCCGCACCAGGTCTGTGGTGCGCGTCGCCAGCCCAGTCCGGCCCATTCCTGCTCCCCGCATCTAGTCTGTGGTGCGTCTCGTCAGCCCGGCTCTGCCCGTTCCTGCTCTCCGCACCAGGTCTGTGGTGCGTCTCGTCAGCCCGGCTCTGCCCGTTCCTGCTCCCCGCACCAGGTCTGTGGTGCGCGTCGCCAGCCCAGTCCGGCCCATTCCTGCTCCCCGCATCTAGTCTGTGGTGCGTCTCGTCAGCCCGGCTCTGCCCGTTCCTGCTCTCCGCACCAGGTCTGTGGTGCGCGTCGCCAGCCCGGTCCGGCCCATTCCTGCTCCCAGCACCAAGTCTGTGGGGCGTTTCGTCAGCCCTGTCCGGCCCGCTCCTGCTCCCCACACCAAGCCAGTGGTGTGCGTCGTCAGTGCAGCACGGCCCGTGCCTGCTCCCCACACCAAGCCAGTGGTGTGCGTCGTCGGTCCGGCACGGCACGTGCCTGTTCCACTGGAGCCGGATCCGCCGCCTAGGCGGAGTGCCCACCCGGTCCCTCCCCTGTTGTGTTTCGTTGGCGCGGTCGGAGTCCGCGCCTTTAGGGGGGGGTACTGTCACGCCCTGGCTCGGGGGACTCTCGTATGTTGAGCCAGGGTGTTAGTTTCTATGTTTTGTTGTGGGTCTAGGTTATTGTATTTCTTTGTTTGAGTGACTCCCAATCAGAGGTAACGAGTGTCAGCTGTTGGCTCGTTGTCTCTGATTGGGAGCCATATTTAACTATCTGTCTTTCACGTTGTGTTTGTGGTTTCTTGTTCATTTCAGTTTGTGTGAAACTGTAGACGTCACGTTATCATTTATTGTTTTGATCGGTTGATCAGTAAATAAAAGATATGTTCACCTTCAACGCTGCGCCTTGGTCCGCTTCCTCTATGTATGACGATCGTGACAAAAACCACTCAGAGAGGTATTCATCTACAGGACTGGGACACTGGAGAACCACTCAGAGAGGTATTCATCTACAGGACTGGGACACTGGAGAACCACTCAGAGAGGTATTCATCTACAGGACTGGGACACTGGAGAACCACTCAGAGAGGTATTCATCTACAGGACTGAGACACTGTAAAACCACTCAGAGAGGTATTCATCTACAGGACTGGGACACTGTAAAACCACTCAGAGAGGTATTCATCTACAGGACGGAAACACTGGAGAACCACTCAGAGAGGTATTCATCTACAGGACTGGGACACTGGAGAACCACTCAGAGAGGTATTCATCTACAGGACTGAGACACTGTAAAACCACTCAGATAGGTATTCATCTACAGGACTGGGACACTGTAAAACCACTCAGAGAGGTATTCATCTACAGGACTGGGACACTGTAAAACCACTCAGAGAGGTATTCATCTACAGGACTGGGACACTGGAGAACCACTCAGAGAGGTATTCATCTACAGGACTGGGACACTGGAGAACCACTCAGAGAGGTATTCATCTACAGGACTGGGACACTGGAGAACCACTCAGAGAGGTATTCATCTACAGGACTGGGACACTGGAGAACCACTCAGAGAGGTATTCATCTACAGGACTGAGACACCGTAAAACCACTCAGAGAGGTATTCATCTACAGGACTGGGACACTGGAGAACCACTCAGAGAGGTATTCATCTACAGGACTGGGACACTGTAGAACCACTCAGAGAGGTATTCATCCACAGGACTGAGACACTGGAGAACCACTCAGAGATGTATTCATCTACAGGACTGAGACACTGTAGAACCACTCAGAGAGGTATTCATCTACAGGACTGGGACACTGTAAAACCACTAAGAGAGGTATTCATCTACAGGACTGGGACACTGGAGAACCACCCAGAGAGGTATTCATCTACAGGACTGGGACACTGGAGAACCACTCAGAGAGGTATTCATCTACAGGACTGGGACACTGGAGAACCATTCAGAGAGGTATTCATCTACAGGACTGAGACACTGGAGAACCACCCAGAGAGGTATTCATCTACAGGACTGGGACACTGGAGAACCATTCAGAGAGGTATTCATCTACAGGACTGAGACACTGGAGAACCACCCAGAGAGGTATTCATCTACAGGACTGGGACACTGTAAAACCACTCAGAGAGGTATTCATCTACAGGACTGGGACACTGGAGAACCACTCAGAGAGGTATTCATCTACAGGACTGGGACACTGGAGAACCACTCAGAGAGGTATTCATCTACAGGACTGGGACACTGGAGAACCACCCAGAGAGGTATTCATCTACAGGACTGGGAAAATTGGGGAACCACACAGAGAGGTATTCATCTACAGGACTGAGACACTGTAGAACCACCCAGAGAGGTATTCATCTACAGGACTGGGACACTGGAGAACCACTCAGAGAGGTATTCATCTACAGGACTGGGACACTGGAGAACCACTCAGAGAGGTATTCATCTACAGGACTGGGACACTGGAGAACCACTCAGAGAGGTATTCATCTACATGACTGGGACACTGTAAAACCACTCAGAGAGGTATTCATCTACAGGACTGGGACACTGGAGAACCACTCAGAGAGGTATTCATCTACAGGACTGAAACACTGGAGAACCACCCAGAGAGGTATTCATTTACAGGACTGAGACACTGTAGAACCACTCAGAGAGGTATTCATCTACAGGACTGAGACACTGTAAAACCACTCAGAGAGGTATTCATCTACAGGACGGAGACACTGTAAAACCACTCAGAGAGGTATTCATCTACAGGACTGGGACACTGTAAAACCACTCAGAGAGGTATTCATCTACAGGACTGGGACACTGTAAAACCACTCAGAGAGGTATTCATCTACAGGACTGAGACACTGTAAAACCACTCAGAGAGGTATTCATCTACAGGACTGGGACACTGTAAAACCACTCAGAGAGGTATTCATCTACAGGACTGAGACACTGTAAAACCACTCAGAGAGGTATTCATCTACAGGACTGGGACACTGTAAAACCACTCAGAGAGGTATTCATCTACAGGACTGGGACACTGTAAAACCACTCAGAGAGGTATTCATCTACAGGACTGGGACACTGTAAAACCACTCAGAGAGGTATTCATCTACAGGACTGGGACACTGTAAAACCACTCAGAGAGGTATTCATCTACAGGACTGAGACACTGTAAAACCACTCAGAGAGGTATTCATCTACAGGACTGGGTGGGTATTATTAGTCTGTTCTGAGTAGAAATGGATATAAACAGTGATTAAAACACAAAAACAGTGAGTTTAGTGCCCAGATTCTGACACTTATCTCCAAGAAGAGAATTCCCATTTATAGTTATTTTGATACTACAGGCAAAGGGGTTCTTCGTTTGTCCCCATAGGAAAACCCTTTTTTGTTTCAGGTAGAACCCTTGGGTGGTGAAAACGGTTCTACTTGGAACCTTTTAGTGGTGAAAGGATTCCAATTGTAACAAAAACTGTTTATTTTCAGAGGGTTCTCCTACGATGATAATTGAAGAACCATTATGGTTCTAGGTAGCGCCTTCTTTTCTAAGAATGTAGTCTGAGATTAACTTATAGAACATGACTTTTCGTGTTGATTCTTCTGCTCCAAGTCTTTCTCTAGCTCAGAGTTCTTCTGTTTTAAGTCTTCAGAAGATTTCTCTAGTTCAGAGTTCTCCTGCTTCAAGTCTATATCGATGTTTCTGTTCTGTTGCTCTAGCTCATAAATCCTCCTCAATAGTTTGTCAGAATTCTCCTCAGCAGAATCTTCTTCCACTTTAATAACTTGCATCTTCATCTTTTTTACAGAAGCTCCCCCTTTCCTCCTCCTCCTCCTCCTCCTCCTCCTCCTCCTCATCCTCCTCCTCCTCCTCCTCAGTGTCACTTTCCTAAGCATGACACACACAGTTCACAGTTTAGTTTCTCTAACTGAAATACAAAGAAATGGTATATCAAATAGGAGTATTTATCAAATTGGGGTATTGTCAATGGCATTCAGGAACGTTAAATAACAGAAAATTACCTCTTGAGTTCTCTTTGTCTTTCCAGCGTTGCCATGGTGGCCTTTGTGTCCCCCCGTCTCCAGTGACCTCGACCAGGATGTGTGTTTGCATTGTTGGGACGGTGTAGTGTCGCCTGACGTGGCTCTCACAGGAGGAGGCAGTGTAGCTCAAACAGTCTAATGTCTCTTCAAGCCTCTGGGCTGGTTAGATATCAGTCAGACAGTCTAATGTCTCTTCAAGCCTCTGGGCTGGTTAGATATCAGTCAGACAGTCTAATGTCTCTTCAAGCCTCTGGGTTGGTTAGATATCAGTCAGACAGTCTAATGTCTCTTCAAGCCTCTGAGCTGGTTAGATATCAGTCAGACAGTCTAATGTCTCTTCAAGCCTCTGGGCTGGTTAGATATCAGTCAGACAGTCTAATGTCTCTTCAAGCCTCTGGGCTGGTTAGATATCAGTCAGACAGTCTAATGTCTCTTCAAGCCTCTGGGCTGGTTAGATATCAGTCAGACAGTCTAATGTCTCTTCAAGCCTCTGAGCTGGTTAGATATCAGTCAGACAGTCTAATGTCTCTTCAAGCCTCTGAGCTGATTAGATATCAGTCAGACAGTCTAATGTCTCTTCAAGCCTCTGGGCTGGTTAGATATCAGTCAGACAGTCTAATGTCTCTTCAAGCCTCTGGGCTGGTTAGATATCAGTCAGGAGGAGGCAGTGCAGGTCAGACAGTCTAATGTCTCTTCAAGCCTCTGGGCTGGTTAGATATCAGTCAGACAGTCTAATGTCTCTTCAAGCCTCTGAGCTGATTAGATATCAGTCAGACAGTCTAATGTCTCTTCAAGCCTCTGGGCTGGTTAGATATCAGTCAGACAGTCTAATGTCTCTTCAAGCCTCTGGGCTGGTTAGATATCAGTCAGACAGTCTAATGTCTCTTCAAGCCTCTGGGCTGGTTAGATATCAGTCAGACAGTCTAATGTCTCTTCAAGCCTCTGGGCTGGTTAGATATCAGTCAGACAGTCTAATGTCTCTTCAAGCCTCTAGGCTGGTTAGATATCAGTCAGACAGTCTAATGTCTCTTCAAGCCTCTGGGCTGGTTAGATATCAGTCAGACAGTCTAATGTCTCTTCAAGCCTCTGGGCTGGTTAGATATCAGTCAGACAGTCTAATGTCTCTTCAAGCCTCTAGGCTGGTTAGATATCAGTCAGACAGTCTAATGTCTCTTCTAGCCTCTGGGCTGGTTAGATATCAGTCAGACAGTCTAATGTCTCTTCAAGCCTCTGGGCTGGTTAGATATCAGTCAGACAGTCTAATGTCTCTTCAAGCCTCTGGGCTGGTTAGATATCAGTCAGACAGTCTAATGTCTCTTCAAGCCTCTGGGCTGGTTAGATATCAGTCAGACAGTCTAATGTCTCTTCAAGCCTCTGGGCTGGTTAGATATCAGTCAGACAGTCTAATGTCTCTCCAAGCCTCTGGGCTGGTTAGATATCAGTCAGACAGTCTAATGTCTCTTCAAGCCTCTGGGCTGGTTAGATATCAGTCAGACAGTCTAATGTCTCTTCAAGCCTCTGGGCTGGTTAGATATCAGTCAGACAGTCTAATGTCTCTTCAAGCCTCTGGGCTGGTTAGATATCAGTCAGACAGTCTAATGTCTCTTCAAGCCTCTGGGCTGGTTAGATATCAGTCAGACAGTCTAATGTCTCTTCAAGCCTCTGGGCTGGTTAGATATCAGTCAGGAGGAGGCAGTGCAGGTCAGACAGTCTGGTCAGTAAGTAACGCAATCTAGTGGAAACAGACATTAAACATTTATATTATGGCTGTACACTATTGGCTGGTTTCCCATAAAACTGATTAAGCCTTGTCCTATAAAGTAGAAACAATGTTGATTCAACCAGTTCATGTCCTTTGGGAACTGTCAAATCGCAAGAATTTCCATCGGTGTCCGTGTTGCTGAATCCGCTTGTTTTTAGTGAGTGCATATATTTTTCATACTCCGCTTGTAGGCTACTTGCCTGTTTGTTTGTTTACCTATCATGTGGCAAAGTCACTACTGACCATATCAACTGCGATGGTTGGCTATAGCTACAGTATATATATTTGGGAGCAGGATAACGTTCAGTGGTTGGCTATAGCTACAGTATATATATTTGGGAGCAGGATAACGTTCAGTGGTTGGCTATAGCTACAGTATATATATTTGGGAGCAGGATAACGTTCAGTGGTTGGCTATAGCTACAGTATATATATTTGGGAGCAGGATAACATTCAGTGGTTGGCTATAGCTACAGTATATATATATTTGGGAGCAGGATAACTTTCAGTGGTTGGCTATAGCTACATATGTATTTGGGAGCAGGATAACGTTCAGTGGTTGGCTATAGCTACAGTATATATATATATATATATATATATATATATATATATATATATATATATATATATATATATATATATATATATATATATATTTGGGGCCAGGTTAACGTTCAGTGGTTGGCTATATCTACAGTATATATATATATATATGTTAGGGAGCAGGATAACGTTCAGTGGTTGGCTATAGCTACAGTATATATATATTTGGGAGCAGGATAACGTTCAGTGGTTGGCTATAGCTACAGTATATATATGTTAGGGAGCAGGATAACGTTCAGTGGTTGGCTATAGCTACCGTATATATATTTGGGAGCAGGATAACGTTCAGTGGTTGGCTATAGCTACAGTATATATACATGCTGGACACACACACACACACACACAATGGACACACACAGGAGACACACACACTGGACACACAAACACTAGACACACACTGGACACACACACACATATTGGACACACACACACACTCTGGATACACACACACACTGGACACACACTCACACATCTTCCTATAATAGTGAGGACCTTGTGAGGGCACCAATCTGGTGAGGACCAGTGGTTGCTAGGCAGTTTCTGGATCACAGGTTCCAGAACAGCTTCTATCCCAGTTCTATCTGCCTATTAAATCAAGCAACCTAAACTGTTTCCATCATACTTTTAGAACATGACTGAACATTTTTTCCCTTTTATGATCTTACCACTTTGTATTTTTTATTGATGTTCTTATGATATATTTTACTGTTTGTATGTACGTACCACAGGAGGTTGGTTGGACCTTAGTTGGGGAGGAGAGGCTTGTAATGGCTGGAGCGGATTGGGTGGAATGGCATCAAATAGATCAAATACATGGTTTCCATGAGTCTCCTCTGACACACTGACCCACCTGTACACATTCCACTCCACATTCACTGAGCCCCTCTATCCAGGGTTTTGTGTTGATAATGTTTGGGGTTCCTCAGTAACTTTAACACACTGAACACACACACACTGGACACACACAGGACACACACAGGACACACACACACACACTGAACACACACACACACACACTCAAACTGGACACACACACACACACTGGACACACACACACTGAACACACACACTGGACACACACTGGACACACACAGCACACACACAGGACACACACACACACACACTGGACACACACACACACACACACTCACACTGGACACACACACACACACTGGACACACACTGGACACACACTGGACACACACTGGACACACACACACTGGACACTGTACACACACACACACACACACACACTGGACACACACTGGACACACACTGGACACACACAGGACACACACACACACACACACACACAATGGACACACACACACACACTCACACTGGACACACACACACACACACACACTGGACACACACACACACACACACACACAATGGAGACACACACACTGGACACACACACACTGGACACACACTGGACACACACACACACCGGGGACACACACACACCGGACACACACACACCAGACACACACTGGACACACACACATTTGGTACACACACACACACACACACTGGGTACACACACACACACACACACGCTGAACACACACACACACACACCAGACACACACACACACTGGACACACACACTGGGTACACACACACACACTGGACACACACACACACACACTGGACACACACACTGGACACACACACACCAACACACACTGGACACACACACCGGACACACACACATGCTGGACACACAAACACTGGACACACACACACACACCCACACACACACACACACTGGACACACAAACACACTGGACACACACACACACACACTGGACACACACACACCGGACACACACACTGGGTACACACACACACACACAGGACACACACACACACACACACTGGACACACACACACTGGACACACACACACAGGACACACACACACTGGACACACACACACTGGACACACGCACAGACACACACTGGACACACACACACTTTTTTTCCTTTTATGATCTTACCACTTTGCATGTTTTATTGATATTCTTATGATACATTTTACTGTTTGTGTGTACGTACCACAGGAGGTTGGTGGGACCTTAGTTGGGGAGGACAGGCTTGTAATGGCTGGAGCGGATAAGTGGAATGGTGTCAAATACTTCGAATACATGGTTTCCATGGTTTCCATGTGTTTGATGCCATTTAATTGGCTCCGTTCCAGCCATTATTATGAGCCGTCCTCCCCTCAGCAGCCTCCACTGGTATGTACTGTCCTATATGAGCTCCAACAAGGAATTCCAATGTATGTATTACTTTTAATACCTGCAAATGGCAAATAAACTACTTGAACTCCTTATGAGTGTCTGCAGCCGACTAGGCTGTTGCCATCTGACAAGATGCCATCTGACATTACAGGAATATTCTGCAAATGTTGATGAATCCACCCAAAGCAACATGTAGTCTTTCCACTAGACTCCCATGAAGTTATAGTGGGATGTTATGAGTTGACGTTAAGGTAACATACTCAGAACATACTGCACTTTGTTGATACTGTTTTAGATGTATCCTCTGTTTAACCATTTAATCCTCTAACCATTTAAACTCTTACAATAACACTGTTGAAATACCAATGTGATAATTTGTTGCATATATTTTATGTTGAAAAACGAATTGTATAATTGTATATGGACATATGCTCCATAATTGTACAATTGTACATGGATATATTGTACTTTTCATAATAAAACATACTTTAAACAAGAAAAAGCAAGTTAAAAATGTAAACTCTTACAATAACACCGTTAAAATACCAATGTGATAATTTGTTGTATATATTTTATGTTGAAAAAATTGTACATGGATATTTTGTACTTTTCATAATAAAAAGCACTTTAATTGTCAAAACAATTTCGTTATCGATTTTACGTTCCCTTTCCCAGTCACAGGTTGACGTTTTGTCATGAATCTTGCCCTGGAGGCAGAACTGCGGAATTTCCTCTAGATATCCCAGCTGCATAGACACAATGGGCTATATCGTAAACATTTGTGGAAAATAATTGTGTTGTATGGTCTTAATTTAAGGTAAGGATTAGCAGTGAGGTTAAGGTTAGCATTAAAATCAGATATTATTTCTTTATGCCTGTGCCAGCTAGTGACCACTTTGCAGAACTGCCTCCAGGGCAAGATTCATGACAATAAATGCCAACCTGCCTCCCAGTCATCCCCTCCCTGTCTCTACAAGGCTGCAGAACATGCAAGCTAGTGATGCGGGGGTTGTCTCATAACCCACAGTCCCCAGGTGGGTGGGTGGCAGGCAGGTTCAATACAGAGAAAACAATAGACTACATAAGAAAAATCCATCAATGGATTCTTATTGTGCAATTTACACTAAGTGGACAAAACATTAAGGACACCTGCTCTTTCCATGACAGACTGAGCAGGTGAATCCAGGTGAAAGCTATGATCCCTTATTGATGTCACTTGTAGATGAAGGGGACGGGACAGGTTAAAGAAGGATGTTTAAGCCTGGAGACAATTGAGACATGTATTGTGTGTGTGTGCCATTCAGAGGGTGAATGGGCAAGACAAAATATTGAAGTGCCTTTGAACGGGGTATGGTAGTAGGTGCCAGGCACACCGGTTTGTGTCAAGAACTGCAACGCTGCTGGGTTTTTCACGCTCATGGTACACCAACCAAAGGACATCCAGCCAACTTGACACAACTGTGGGAAGAATTGGCGTCAACATGGGCCAGCATCCCTGTGGAACGCTTTCAACACCTTGCAGAGTCCATGTCCCGATGAATTGAGGCTGTTCTGAGGGCAAAAGTGGGGCGGTAACTCAATATTAGGAAGGTGTTTGATATAACGTCTTTTGATACAGCATTTATTAATGTCTTTAAAGTCATCAGCTGTAGGTGAGAGAGAGGAGAAGGACACGCCATGTGTTGTGTCGGTCACGGATGGGGGGCCAGAAGGTCGGCGTGCCAAGATAGATTAGGGGCCACTGTTGCTAATCTTAGAAAGAGTACGTGATGGAATGGCCTGGCTAGGGTGCCACACGATACTATGTATGGGGATCCTATTGTAGGAGATGAGTGACACTCAATAATGGTTGGCAACTGTGGGATGGAAGTAGCTCGGAGAGCATTATATAAACTGAGAGGTTTTCTATGGAAGTCATTCAGATGACAAGAGGCTACGCCCGTACCGCTTGTCATTGAATCCAGTACTGTAACCATTAAATAACAATGAATCAAATCTCCATCTAAGTGGTCGACTACTCTCTTAAATCCTGAAGTACGAGATACCAGAGAAACTGGTCATAACAGTGTTGTGAATATTTAGTCCACTCAGTGTATAACCTGTAGCTACACTGTGCAGTTATCACCTTAACAGACGGCCCCTGTCTTTATCAGCATCATAAAAGATGACAGTATTTCAACCACATCAAATATGCATCCAAGCCAAAGACTAATGACACAGGAGTGGTATCTGATTCTACACTATAGGAACCTTTTCAAGTGGTTATGAGAGGTCATATTATTTCATATGAGTCTGCCATAAAACAAAAGGGAATGACATGTGACTGGAGGAGATCGCCTGCCCAACGTCCTCTATTCTGACCAACAGAGACAAATCCAGTCCCTTTGAACTACCGAGATCTGTCCAGCAGGGTTGCCCACTCAGTCCTCTGCTCTTCGCTGTCTCCCTTGAACCCCTGGCGATACAAGTAAGGGATCATCCTAATATCCAAGGTCTTAAAGTAGGAAACATAGAAAGCATCATTTCGTTATATATGCAGACGATGTGCTTTTATACCTCTCAGACCCAGTAGCCTCTGTCCCTAACCTACTAGACTTAATCAATTCATTTGGCAAACTTCTGGAAATTCAATAAATTGGGGAAAAAGTGACCTCATGTGTATCTCAGATAATTTTACAACAAGTGAGCTAGAGAGGATACCATTTAAAGTGGTGCATGATCACTTAACTTACCTGGGACTAAACATACCTAGAAACCCAAAGTTTATCTTCAAGCTTAACTACAGTGATCTGGTTGCAAAGCTAAAACAAAACATAGAGAGCTGGGGAATATTGCCTCTTTCTATGATGGGGCGCATTAATGCCATAAAAATGGTTTCTCTTCCCAGGTTCCTTTTGTAACCAACTTCACATATCCCCCCAGAAGAAAGGCACACGGACACCCACACTTCAGGTTGACTCGGTTTTTATCTGCAGTAAAAGATATCAAACAGTGATGACAGGCATTGACAGGACGGTCACAGCCTCACGTTCACTGGTTAGTAGGACACAATATATATTTTAGATAGGAGCAACAGTAGTGATACATACCCTCAATGTGAAGTAATATTAATCCATAAATACAGAGCACAAGTACAACCCTTTTATATAAACCTTTTAAGGTAGTAAGAAAATAAACATTCACTTAGTTTCAATAAGTCACCTGCTGGCAATAGCTAGCATGACGTTGTAGTGCAGTGACCAACAGTGCTAGTTAGCTCATCATTAACATGGCTAGCTAAGCCAGCAAAAACTTGGTTCACTTGCTGAAATAGGTCTTCAATACATTAACGGCAAAATAAATATATACATAGCCACATTTGCTATTGACTTTAGGATATATGAACCAGTTTTCCAAAACACTTATGTTATACAGCTTTAAACCGTTTTTATAAACAGAGGAACACGAACCTGCTCTCAGAATATCTCTCAGACTGAGGAGCGGGCAGACCAACTTCCCAGACCAACTTCCCAAATAGGGGAGAGGCACTCCAAACCGACTAGTTGTTCTTTCAAAAGAAAATAGTAAAAAAAATGCTAAGTCCGAAGACCTCTCATGTTACCAACCTTACTACAATGGCAGCAAATATTTTTATGAATTCAGTAACACAAAATGAAAGGAAACTTTATTTATATCACCCCTTTTCCTGAAGTGAATGGTTGCACCCACTACTCTACCACGAACTGCACCGTTCTTTGATGTCTACATTGCACCCAGGTTGATGGAAACTTTACATGTTCACTTTGTTACACTATATCTTTGCCAGAATCTTCCTATTTGTCTTACCTCGTCATTTTTTAAGACTTTGGACTCTGCAATCTTGTCATTTGTCTGGGGTTACAAAAACCATCGTATTCGTAAAGCCCACTTGCAAAAGCCCAAGGAAAGTGGCGTCTTAGGCCTCCCCATCTTTAAGCATTATTACTGGGCAGCAAATGCCAGGGCATTAACGTCCTGCCAACTGGGTTTCCCTGATCAGTTGGACACTGTTGTCCCCCTGTGGCATTAACGTCCTGCCAACTGGGTTTCCCTGATCAGTTGGACACTGTTGTCCCCCTGTGGCATTAACGTCCTGCCAACTGGGTTTCCCTGATCAGTTGGACACTGCTGTCCCCCTGTGGCATTAACGTCCTGCCAACTGGGTTTCCCTGATCAGTTGGACACTGCTGTCCCCCTGTGGCATTAACGTCCTGCCAACTGGGTTTCCCTGATCAGTTGGACACTGTTGTCCCCCTGTGGCATTAACGTCCTGCCAACTGGGTTTCCCTGATCAGTTGGACACTGTTGTCCCCCTGTGGCATTAACGTCCTGCCAACTGGGTTTCCCTGATCAGTTGGACACTGTTGTCCCCCTGTGGCATTAACGTCCTGCCAACTGGGTTTCCCTGATCAGTTGGACACTGTTGTCCCCCTGTGGCATTAACGTCCTGCCAACTGGGTTTCCCTGATCAGTTGGACACTGCTGTCCCCCTGTGGCATTAACGTCCTGCCAACTGGGTTTCCCTGATCAGTTGGACACTGTTGCCCCCCTGTGGCATTAACGTCCTGCCAACTGGGTTTCCCTGATCAGTTGGACACTGTTGTCCCCCTGTGGCATTAACGTCCTGCCAACTGGGTTTCCCTGATCAGTTGGACACTGTTGCCCCCCTGTGGCATTACAGTGTTTCTCAATTGCTAAAACACTAAAACCCATTGGCTGAACAAAGTTCTCAGTTGCCTGGACTCATTTAGCTAATTATGCAGTCTGTTGTCAATACCTTAAACCATCTCACATGGTAAAACACAATTTGCAGATCTCACTTAGACTTTTCAGCAAAACTCTAAACACGTTCTCATTCTCCAAACACATTCTGCACTCTAATGCACCTGTCATCCATACTGGTAAACACAAGAGGCAACAATCAAATACAAATAGAGAACACATGTCATTGATTGAACACAACCACTCAAAATGGATTTAACCTGTTTCAAATGATGCGACACAACCAATATAAGGCAGTTCAGAGAGCAAACAGGTTGTTGAAGGTGGGAAGGAGAAAGTCTGAGAATGGATAGAAGAAACAATGTGAGAGGACGAGGACGAGTGCGTATGCCAGGTGGGCGACGAAGAGGAAGAGGAGGAGGAGGAGGGCAAGAAAGAGGAAGAGGAGGACGAAGAGGAAGAGGAAGACAAAGAGTGGAAATATCTGATGAAATTCGAGCAACAGTCATAGACCATGTTCTTGTCCATGGACTGACAATGAGGGAAGCAGGACTTAGAGTGCAACCCAATTTGAGCCGATTTTCTGTGTCCACCATAGTAAGGACATTCAGAGAAGAGAACAGGTACAGTGTACTACTGTATTTTTGTAATTGCAAATTGACTGTACTACACTATATGCAGCAGTTTCAATATACATTTGTAAAGTGAATCACTGTATGTATTGTACTGCATGAATATGTTTTGTAACTGCACAACTACTTTTTGTAGAATTGCAAGGCTGCCACATGCAGGTGGAAGGACAGCTATATTCACTCGGGAGCAAGAGGCCGTTATAGTTGGCATGGTCCTTCAAGATAATGTAATACGACTCAGAGAAATCCAGGAACGGGTGATACAAGACAACACACACTTCCAGGGAATCGACCACAACTGACCGTGTCCTCCGTCGTAACAGGATGCGAATGAAACAAGTATAAAGAGTACCTTTTGAGCGCAACTCACCAAGGGTGGAAGAACTGCGAGCTCAGTATGTGCAAGTAAGTGTACATTCAGAAACATTTACTGTAATCCAGATTGTCTACAGTGCTAACACATACCATGTGAATGACATTACTCTTCAGTACATCCAATGTATGTGAATCAGAAGTGCATACAGTAGGCCTAATTGTACTCTACAGTAGAGCACTGTCTCTGGACCACTTACAAAATCCTACATACAGTATATTGTATTTCTACACAGACAATATTTGACTTGGAATCCTTGGACAGACCCCATGAGTTCATCTTTGTCGATGAATCAAGGCTTCAATCTAACAAAGAGGAGAAGGGAGAGGCCCGAAACATGATTGGACAGCGGGCCGTTGTTGAAGTCCCTGGTCAACGAGGTGGCGATGTCACAATCTGTGTTGCTATCGGCAACCATGGCGTTCTACATCACCATGTTACACTCGGGCCATATAACACCCGGCACCTTCTAAGATCTATTGCCAATCTAAGAGATATTTTATTTGAGCAGCAGGTTCAAGAGCAGCAGGGTCAAGAGCTAAATGAGAATCCCATTCCCACCTATGTGATAGTGTGGGACAATGTCAGTTTCCACCGAGCTGCTCAGGTAAGGGAATGGTTTAACATCAATGGGCAGTTTATGAACTTGTACCTCCCTCCATACTCGCCTTTCCTGAATCCGATTGAAGAGTTTTTCTCCACTTGGAGATGGAAAGTGTATGATAGACAACCCTACACCAGAGTAAATCTGCTTCAAGCCTGGGGCGGCAGGTAGCTTAGTGGTTAAGAGCGTTGTGCCAGTAACCGAAAGGTAGCTGGTTCTAATCCCTGAGCCGACTAGGTGAAAAATCTGTCAATGTGCCCTTGAGCAAGGCACTTAACCGTAATTGCTCCTGTAAGTCACTCTGGATAAGTGCGTCTGCTAAATGACTAAAATGAAAACGTAAATGTAATGAGTAATGTCAGGGCTGGATACGGCACACAAAAGGCTTCTTCGCCCGTTGCCTCAGGAGGGACAATATTGCTTGTGATGTGGACGAAGTGCTCTGGCCTGACCCAGCCCAAAGACAAGAAGAAGCACATTGATCACATGTTTACTCCTTTGATGTTTGTCCCTTTTAGTATTGTATACTGTAGTGCAGTGCCTTGTAGGCTGTATACTGTACAATGGACAAATTGTATGGCCCTGAACATTGGGCTTTCCATTTGTTAACAGTACTGACTGCTCAATCTCCCTCTACTTCCACCTCAACAGTCTGTCTCTCTCCCTCTACTTCCACCTCAACAGTCTGTCTCTCTCCCTCTACTTCCACCTCAACAGTCTGTCTCTCTCCCTCTACTTCCACCTCAACAGTCTGTCTCTCTCCCTCTACTTCCACCTCAACAGTCTGTCTCTCTCCCTCTACTTCCACCTCAACAGTCTGTCTCTCTCCCTCTACTTCCACCTCAACAGTCTGTCTCTCTCCCTCTACTTCCACCTCAACAGTCTGTCTCTCTCCCTCTACTTCCACCTCAACAGTCTGTCTCTCTCCCTCTACTTCCACCTCAACAGTCTGTCTCTCTCCCTCCTTCACTCAGCCAGATGACGTTGTAATGAGCAGCACACCAGGTATTGCAATGAGTGCGGTGCAAGAACCCACTGGGCAAACACCGGTTGAATCAATGTTGTTTCAATAAAATGACGTGGTTCAACGTAGAATAGACATTGAATTGACGTCAGTGCCCAGTGGGAAGTTGCTCACACACAGTCAAGCAGAGTATCTGCTACAACGTGGGAGCTACGAGACCAAAACAGAGGAAAAGTTTGTCCTCGAGCTTCAACACTCTTAGTTGTTGTGGAAATTGACCCACTGTGTTGAATTCCTGCATGCAACGTCATCTCACTGAATAGACCTTTAAAAGCTGGTGTCAATGCTTTCCCTACTCCAGGACTCAACCATAAATGTTTGCAGATCTGAAGGGTCTGGATAGGTTTAAGCTTGGCAGATCTGAAGGGTCTGGATAGGTTTAAGCTTGGCAGATCTGAAGGGTCTGGATAGGTTTAAGCTTGGCAGATCTGAAGGGTCTGGATAGGTTTAAGCTTGGCAGATCTGAAGGGTCTGGATAGGTTTAAGCTTGGCAGATCTGAAGGGTCTGGATAGGTTTAAGCTTGGCAGATCTGAAGGGTCTGGATAGGTTTAAGCTTGGCAGATCTGAAGGGTCTGGATAGGTTTAAGCTTGGCAGATCTGAAGGGTCTGGATAGGTTTAAGCTTGGCAGATCTGAAGCGTCTGGATAGGTTTAAGCTTGGCAGATCTGAAGGGTCTGGATAGGTTTAAGCTTGGCAGCGGTTAGGTTTTCACTACATTGCTTTGACCTTTACAGGTCGGTACACATCAAATAGTTAGGCTACAAGAGGAAGGCAGTAGAGCGAATTGTAACCAGTTACAAGACTTTGTCAGTGTCAGGTAAGCAGTCTCAAAGTGTACCCTCACCAATTTACCGGATTGAGTGAGTTCTGAACAACCTTGGCTGTCTTCTGATCCTGCGTCCAAGTCCTTTTGGGCCTCTTCCTGGTGTCTCTGTCTTGAATCTTTAGTGTGTTTTTTCAGTCCTTTCCCAGGCTTGCCTGAAAAACACAAAGAGATGGCACATACAGAAGAGTAACAACAAATCCACATATAAGCAAGCAACAGCATTACAGCTCTCCCTTTGCTTTACAAAAGCAGCCGCAGTCTACCGTCACCAACTTACCAGACTGAGTGAGTTCTGAACAGCTGTCACTACAGCTTTCGCTGTCAGGTTCATACTCGGACTCTGATGCAGCTGATAAATCCATCTGTAAATCAGTGTTACTGTCCTCCTTCTACGTCTGTAATATTGAAATTAAAACCATTAAAATGAAAGGTCAACACAGTCTAAATTCAATTTTTTTCTGTGTTTTGTATCATATTTGTACAACAGCTGATGAAACTATGAAAAAATGTGATCAGTGTTATTTCCTGATAGTTGCTGATTGAAAATACAATCTACACAGAACCATCTAATCAGCACGTTTTGCATTTGGTGGAGTTTTGTCTTGCTTGGTGACATCACCATGTGGTATAAGTTAATAGACCAATAACAAAGTGAGTTTGAAATCTCTCTGCCAATAACAGCTGATTGTAAGGCTCCATTTCCCTCCCATTAGTTGTATTGATCCATGTTTAACCACGTTCTGAAGCTACATAGTGTTTGTTTACATTTACTTTGTTTCCACACATTGGAGGAAGACAAGCTGATATGTTGAGTTCTGATGGGTACAACAGTTGAACTAAGCTCATGATGCATTTATAAGTTATATTCTTCACGAATCAATGGGTATATATCATTAAATTGCATGTCCAAAAATGGATTTTGCAACTGCTGATTGGCACTTTAATATGCAGGAGATGCAGTAGGTTGGCTACATACATTGGCAACAGAGAGATTCCTGCTTTTATCCATGTTCTGACAAGAAAAAATGAAAAAATGGACATGTCATTAATAATGTATAGTATAACAGATCTATGGCAGCAACAACTGTCTCTCCCAATCAAACCTGCACTTCTAGCACCACACTGTCTCTGCCAGTCTTGCAGCAAACAAAAAATGTTTTCACCAACAAAAAAAAAAAGATGTATTTGGATCATCCAAATATCCATATTTGAATAGTGAAATATTTCTAATAACTATCCTTACTGCTATTTCCAAATGCAATCACTGCTAAACAAAATGGCTCACATTGTGACTTGCGCAAAAAATTACTCTGCCTGCCACAGCAAAGCTACCTAGCTAGGACCACAAGGCACCACATTTGCATTACAATATAGCTAGCTACCAGTAGCTAATTTAGCTAGCTAGCCTACCTATGGAGGTTTTAACATTAGGCACAACACAAAATGCTTTCATATGAGAACATCTAAAACATCATAGCAAAGATAAGCAATGCACTAATAAGAAATTCTGAAATGTATTAATGACTAGTCTAGCTACCTTTAGCAGCTAGCTAGCTAGCTAGCTAATTAACCTATCAGTATAGCCAGGAAAAGTGGCTAGCTAGCTAGCTGCTAGCTAACGTAATGCTTCAACATAGGTAATACTTTTCCATGCATCGACAAAATATAACATGCTACATTGGCCGAGTTATTGTTGAACAATAATGATGCTAGGTAAATTCAATTCAAATAATATAGCTAGTAACTTCAAAATACTTACAGCTGAAATACACTGCCGTTTTCTTTGTGAACATGGTGAGATGGAGGAAGCCGCATCCACATGTAGAGTTGTGGGGGAGGGGACAAGTTTCCCAAATAGACACTGGCTTTGGATCAGGTTTAAATTCCCCCCACTAATGATCCTTGTTAGGTTTGGGGGAGGGGAAGCTGATCCTAGATCTGTATCTAGGGGAAACTTCACCCCAGCAAAGAGAGATGGGGGAAGAGGAGGAGAGAGAGCGTTGCTCTCAGGATTGACAGATCATGTACAACATCTACCAGTAGGAAATTGGTGACAGAATATAATATCTGACCTTTAGCAGTTCTAATATCTTCATTTGCTCCATTTCATTAGTCTTGTTGATTGATTGCTGACATCTAGTTTCACAGGTGAGATGGTGTTGATGAAGAGCATCCATCCGTTTTAGTACTGCATTAATAGTAATGCATTCATAGACATATAGTTGATACTGGTGGTCCTACCCATCCCCCACTTCACTCCATTAACCCTACACTTGCTGCTCACATGGTGGTTTGTCTAAATGTATCTGACTTTAGGTCAGTTTTTAAGGTTCAGAAGGTAAAGATTGTGTTCGGCTGTGTCAGGAGCACTAGTGGTAGTGCTGCCGCTCCCAGATCACACATTGCCCTATATAAGTATATACTGTAGCAAGCTGAACCCAACACCTACCAATTACCACCTTCTGATCTCTTGGTGTAATGGATAAGGTGTTGGCTTGATAGTCGCTGGACCTGGGTTTGAGTCCCGGTTGGAGCTATCCCTTAATTCGTTACTTTGGTGTCAGAAGTGGGATAGTGCCTGTGAGGCCATCAAAGAGGCGTGTACACGTGAGATACTTGCTATAAAGAAGTGTGGGGGCATGCTCTCCCCAAGGAAGGGGGTAATGTAGCGACCTTAATCCAACACCTAGCCACATCATCGAGAGGTTCGGACCTCTTGGCGTAGCGCTTGTTGGGTTCTGACTTCTAAACATGAAATAGACTTATTCATGTCACTGAGGGAGAGAGGGGAATGTATAACGTTTCCATTCTGTCAGGATATGTTATTGTTAGTCATCAGGGATCCTATTGGAGGAGAAGAGACAAAGTCTGGTACAAGTCAACATGACAGCCGTGAGTTGGGGAGGAGTGAGCAATTTGGACAGAGGTCAGGTTAGATGAAGTGAGGAAGAACATATATCACTAATCTTCTGGATAGCAACAGAGGTGTATTGGCTGTTCAGATGTGGAAGGAGGGGCTCAGCATAGGAGAAAGGGTTAAATACCAGTGCTTGTGTGAATATGTTATTTGTCTTATGCAGCTGTATGATCCAATGGGTGAATAAACTTGGTTTGAGCTTTACTAAACGTCCCTGAGTTTTACTATGTTCATTTAGAACCTAACACGCTTAAGGTGTTGGGTTGACAGTTGATGGACCCAGGTTCAAAACCCGTTTGGGACTACCCACTGAATTCACTACAATATATTTGTTTGCCTACGGGCAGGGAGACCCGGGTTTGAGACGAAAGGGGAATTACACCGTTGCTGTTTGCAAAAAAACACTACACTGGTGGAAGCAGTGGAATGGTGCCTTGCGAGAGGTGTGCACATTTCATGGGCGGGATCTGTACCCAGGTGTCCCATGGGAAAAACCAGTGTCTTGACCATTAGATCAAGAGGTAATGCCCTCTTGACCTGAGGGTGACACTGATTTTGAAGTTGAAGGCAGGACTACCTCATTACCAGATCATGAGACAGACTCATGTTTTCTACACACATGGGATAGTGTAAAAGGAACTTTGCCTAGGAAGCCCATGCTAGAAGTGTTAGGAGGTGGAAGTTAGAGAATTAGTCCAGTAACTGAAAGGTCACTGGTTTGAGTCCTGAGCCAGACAACAAAACGTGGGATTGGATCTGAACTGGCAGATCTGTGACCAACCCCTTCAGAAAGACAAATTCCCTTTGTTCCCTGTAACATGGACAAATAAAGTTGTACTGTACTGTGCTGCACTTTATTGACCAGAACCTGAGAGTCCAGCATGTCAGGGGATGGGGTGGGGGGTGGGGGGTGAGAGCAGCAGTGGGGGATGGGTAGCTAGTCCTTGATTGGCTGTAGTCCTGGGAGCCACAACTGCCAAGAGACATTCAATCTACCCTTTTTATCAGCCAAGCCAACATACTGTTTTACACACCATTTTTGTGGACTGTTAATGTTTATATTTAAAATCAACACTGAGCTTTTCATGTTATAATCTGTTATTTATCAAATCTGATAGTAAGAGGTTAACTGATTTAATAGTTCAATATTGAAACCGTATACAACATGCACTAGAAATGGTTGTAATGAAAACCTGAGACACTCCTATAGACCTATGGAATTATGAGGAGGGGAAAATGATGTATTTCTGAAAGATATCAAGTAATTTAGGATTTGAAGTCAATTCTTGCGTGGGAAACTGCAGTCTGGTTTGTTTGTCTGAGTGAACAGAGCAGTTGGGGGAAGGGAATACACATACAATGTTTCAATCTCCAACTGTCTTGTTTCACAGACTACTGTGAGAGAGAATATAGTAGACGGTTGCTGTCAAAAAGTGATTGGTGAGTTTTCCTGTGTCCTGTGTTTATGACCTTTTAAGGACATCCTGTCCGGACGTTCTCTTCACTATTTAGGGTGTGCTTATGTAACTTGATAGTGCAGCTGTTTCTTTGAAGTAAAGCACATTGATGGGGAATATATGATCTATTATGCTTGGATGAAAAGCAGAGATTGTTTTGGACAATTTGCAGAACTTATGAAGAGCTATACAAATCCTGTTGACTCTGTATTAACTTCTGCCTGCAATTGCATAACTAAAGATATTTTACATATACTCAGAAGCCGTTGTCTGTGTCATTTTCTAAAGTTAAAGTTTGTTTAAGAATAAGAGAATATCAGCACTGTGCAAAGAACCCTCTACAACATGTTTAAAATAAAAAGTAATGGCCTGGTGATTGATGTGTCGTGTACTGACCTAGTTGAACTTAAAGTTTGAACAGTTTGAACAATTTGAAACAGTTGGGAATTGTTTGTAGTGAACCTATGGAGCTGCTGTGTAGTGAGCTTGTGACCCCTTGTAGAATGAAAAAGTAATTTCTGGGTAGGTCTGCCTGAGTATAAGTAAGTGTTAGACTTGTCCTGTGAACACTACGAGCGACAAGAAACCTCAAGAGAGATCAACCACAGAAAACTCCAGAAAACACGTCTCCTAGACCAAATCTAGGTGTGTTGTGTCCTTCATGTCTGGGCCACAAGGACAAAACCATCGATGCCATTCTTTGTGATGCACCTGATTGTTTTAATGGTGGGATTGATATGAGTGGAGACCATTTGGGTTACATTTTCCAACCGGACGATTCAACAATGAAGATTTTCACACACAGCTGTCTCAACAACCTTTTTCAGCCAAAAACCGGGAGTTTTTCTCCTGCGTTTCTCATGAGGGAACGGCTTAAGATAAGACTTGCTCTATGTCAGATCTAAAAGGCCCTGAATGGACCATCCCTGCCTGGGTACGCACTGGAAGAGGAAGTCTGTGGGCCAGATGATTTGAAAGTCATACGAATCTCTTCAGTAGCGTAGAGTCCAGACTCCAAAGTGACAATTTTAGATTGTTCAGAATTCGATAGCGCAAATGCCACCCAATCTGTTAGTTTGTATGTATTTTCAAACGCTTCCACAGAGGTCAACTATTTTTCGTCCGGGAATGTCCGCGAAGCGTCCGAGGATGGAATGTCCAGTGGATGTCTCAGTCAATTAAAAACAAGAAAAGGTAATTGTATTCTTTAAAGATGTCCCGTTTCACTGCTGACCTAAACAGATCCATTTGACCCCATAAAAGAGCGTCCGTGGGATGTCTCAGGCAACCAAGAAAAAAGACCCAGAGGACCAGAAGGCCTGAAGACATACATCTTAAAGAGACTCCTTGAATCATTTATTCCTCATGGAGCATTTTGAAGGTGAGTTGAATTTTCAAAATGATGAAGGCTTCTATATCTAACTATACATATATATATATATATATATATTATTTATGTTGTATATTATAAATGAATGTTTTTAATAATGTATTGTATAAAATGATATAGTATATAATGAATGAGATGTTGTGTTATTGATTTTTTTAAACGAGAATGGACTCTACCTACATATGTATATATCTTACTGTTTATACCAAACAAATGTCAATTTTATGTGACATGTCTCAAGGTGTCTCAGAACCCATGAAAATGCATGCCAAACCAAGTCTCTACTCAAGAGTGGACCACTGTCTCTACCTAGTGGATGATCAGTTACATCACAGTTATAGAAAAATTACTAGTCAATTGATAATGTGTGTGTGTGTGTGTATCTAGAATGTTAGTATAATATTATATATATATATATATATATATATATATATATATATATATATATATATATATATATATATATATATATATCTACCTACATATGTATTTATCCTACTGTTTTTACCAAACAAAGTTCTATTTTATGTGAAGTGTCTAATCAAGAGTGGACCACTGGCTCCACCTAGTGGATGATCAGTTACATCACAGTTGTAGAAAATAATTACCTAGCACGTTAGTATACTATTCTATATCCCTCTCTCAATGGATAACAGTTTACTCAATGGATAACAATGGTTTTTTAAATATTTAACAGTATTTCAATATTTGTTTTTTGCAGACATTTTAAGACTGGATGACATACAATTTTCATGTAATTCATATTATTATTTTATTTATTTGTTTTTTTTAAGGGGGTAGATCAGCTTAATATTGCAGATAGATTGTAACTTCCATCAATATAATTGTCTGCATCACTTCCAGTCCCCCATGTTTTTTATATATACACACACACACATATTTACATTTACGTCATTTAGCAAACGCTCTTATCCAGAGTGAGTGAGTGCATACATTATTTAATATTTTTTCCATACTGCCCCCCCGTGGGAATCGAACCCACAACCCTGGCGTTGCAAACGCCATGCTCTACCAACTGAGCTACATCCCTGCCGGCCATTCCCTCCCCTACCCTGGACGACGCTGGGCCAATTGTGAACCGCCCCATGGGTCTCCCGGTCGCGGCCGGCTACGACAGAGCCTGGATTTGAACCAGGATCTCTAGTAGACCACTGCGCCACTCGGGAGATAATACACATACACATACATATACACACATATATATATATATATATATACACACAAACATACACACATACAGTGAGGGAAAAAAGTATTTGATCCCCTGCTGATTTTGTGATTGACAGTTCTGGAAAATCATACACTGCTAAAGTGATAGTATTGAGAATGCATTGAGATAATGATCTGTATTTATTTTCAGGATGAGGAAAGTCATAATTGAATTCTGAATGTTTATAATGTATGTTAATATAAGTATACATTCTGAAAGTTGTAATGGGTGATTAAGTTGAGAGTTTTCATTTTCAGTGATGAGGATAAAGTGAATAAGAATTGGCATTTTAAATTTGGTTGAGTTCAGTAATTTGGTTGGTTATAATTGATAAGATTAATGAGTGATTTAAGTTAATTATTAGTATGTATAAGGATAGAAATGTTTTCTATAGATATTAGGGGTTTAAACAGTGATACATTAAGGTCATGTCTTAGGATACATTTATAGGATTTATTGAATAGACATTGTTGACTCATACGGTTTGAAACATGGAAGTTAAGGTGAGGATTGTGAATGAAATCATGAATATGTTGATTAATTGGGTTAAAGTATTAACATATTAGTAATGATATAGATTTGAAGTATGGGGTGATATTGATATGGATGTTTAGAGTGGTAAATATCTATTTTGATAGGCAAGTACTTAATTGGTTATTATCATGGGGTTATGATATATTCATATGATCTGATTTTGGTTGAATTATTAAAGCAGTAATAATCTAGGGATGTGATGATGTAACAGGGAGTGATAATAGAGTGTTATAATGTGTATGTTATATCAGGTATATTAGGAGGACAAAGGCGGAGTTGAACATTGTATATTTTAACAATCATGGGTTGTTAAGCAATTGGGTCTGATATGTTAATCATTAGAATGTGTAATTGATAATCACAGAGAATTGGAGGCTATTATATTAAGATGAGGAGGATATGGTAATTTGAATGCTGTTGAAGTCTTTTAAAGGTTGTTTTAGTGGGTAATTCCATAGGAACATGGATGGCAGTATTCTAGGTCCTCTAGTGGCCATAGTAATCATTACAGCCATAGTTATGGGGGGTTGTTTCCAATTTCTCGGGGATTTATTTTAAGATCTGTACGCCAGATGAATAACATGCCTGTGATTACAGTTAGAGATGTATCAGTTAATGTTAATACAAGGAGGGAGAGGACTAATTGTAGATGTATCAGTTAATGGTAATACAAGGAGGGAGAGGACTAATTATAGATGTATCAGTTAATGGTAATCCAAGGAGGGAGAGGACTAATTATAGATGTATCAGTTAATGGTAATACAAGGAGGGAGAGGACTAATTATAGATGTATCAGTTAATGGTAATACAAGGAGGGAGAGGACTAATTATAGATGTATCAGTTAATGGTAATACAAGGAGGGAGAGGACAAATTATAGATGTATCAGTTAATGGTAATCCAAGGAGGGAGAGGACTAATTATAGATGTATCAGTTAATGGTAATCCAAGGAGGGAGAGGACTAATTATAGATGTATCAGTTAATGGTAATCCAAGGAGGGAGAGGACTAATTATAGATGTATCAGTTAATGGTAATACAAGGAGGGAGAGGACTAATTATAGATGTATCAGTTAATGTTAATACAAGGAGGGAGAGGACTAATTATAGATGTATCAGTTAATGGTAATACAAGGAGGGAGAGGACTAATTATAGATGTATCAGTTAATGGTAATCCAAGGAGGGAGAGGACTAATTATAGATGTATCAGTTAATGGTAATACAAGGAGGGAGAGGACTAATTATAGATGTATCAGTTAATGGTAATCCAAGGAGGGAGAGGACTAATTATAGATGTATCAGTTAATGGTAATCCAAGGAGGGAGAGGACTAATTATAGATGTATCAGTTAATGGTAATCCAAGGAGGAAGAGGACTAATTATAGATGTATCAGTTAATGGTAATACAAGGAGGGAGAGGACTAATTATAGATGTATCAGTTAATGGTAATACAAGGAGGGAGAGGACTAATTATAGATGTATCAGTTAATGGTAATACAAGGAGGGAGAGGACTAATTATAGATGTATCAGTTAATGGTAACTTCAAGGAGGGAGAGGACTAATTATAGATGTATCAGTTAATGGTAATACAAGGAGGGAGAGGACTAATTATAGATGTATCAGTTAATGGTAATCCAAGGAGGGAGAGGACTAATTATAGATGTATTAGTTAATGGTAATCCAAGGAGAGAGAGGACTAATTATTATTATACGTCATCTTATTGCAGTTTAGAGTCCATTGATAATGTTGATTGAGGACAAGGAATGTTAAATTGGAATTGTATACCATGGAATTAAGGGTTACAGGAAGAAGATGTGGCCAGATGACTATCTTAGTGGATCAGATAGAGCCCCTTGTGACCAGGGAGAAACTTGGGGTTCATCTGACCGAGCGTGGATGACGTTTTTGTTATTTTTATATTCACGTGTTCAGATTATAAAATCCATGTAATTTACAAAGGGTCATGGATCTTTGTATTTGTGGGGATGATGTCATGATGGTCACAATTTCGTTGATGTATGTTTTCTTGGTAGCATGAATACGAAATGGGTATATTTGAAAATGACGTATATAAAAAGGGGTTATTTTAAAAGGGGGGATGATGTCTATGTGGGATTTTTCCTTATATATAAAAATAAGGTTTTGACTACATAGATTATTAGCATGAATATATAGTAGTTAATTATCTGTTTATCTTTTACTCAGACTGAGTTTATAGAGGTTTGAGAGGTTTGATATCACATAAGATAGATGACTGAGAATTTATACCTTTGTTGATTAGATATTGATGGACAGGATGTAGTGACCTGGGGGCAAAGGGTAATAACAACAGAGAAGGGGGGGGGGGGGGGGGGCTATGATGGTTTCCAGATGTACTGTATACACCTGGGCTGAAAGGCCCCAGAGTCTGCAACACCACTAAGCAAGGGGCACCACCAAGCAAGAGGCACCATGAAGACCAAGGAGCTCTCCAAACAGGTCAGGGACAATGTTGTGGAGAAGTACAGATCAGGGTTGGGTTATAAAAAAAATCTGAAACTTCGAACATCCCACAGAGCACCATTAAATCCATTATAAAAAAATTTAAAGAATATGGCACCACAACAAACCTGCCAAGAGAGGGCCGCCCACTGAAACTCACGGACCAAGCAAGGAGTGCATTAATCAGAGAGGCAACAAAGAGACCAAAGATAACCCTGAAGGAGCTGCAAAGCTCCACAGCGGAGATTGGAGTATCTGTCCGTAGGACCACTTTAAGCCGTACACTCCACAGAGCTGGGCTTTACGGAAGAGTGGCCAAAAAATAGCCATTGCTTTAAGAAAAAAATAAGCAAACACGTTTGGTGTTCGCCAAAAGCCATGTGGGAGACTCCCAAAACATATGGAAGAAGGGACTCTGGTCAGATGAGACTAAAATGTAGATTTTTGGCCATCAAGGAAAACTTATGTCTGGGGCAAACCCAACATCTCTCATCACCCCGAGAACACCATCCCCACAGTGAAGCATGGTGGTGGCAGCATCATGCTGTGGGGATGTTTTTCGTCAGCAGGGACTGGGAAACTGGTCAGAATTGAAGGAATGATGGATGGCGCTAAATACAGGGAAATTCTTGAGGGAAACCTGATTCAGTCCTACAGAGATTTGAGACTGGGATGGAGGTTCACCTTCCAGCAGGACAATGACCCTAAGCATACTGCTAAAACAACATTTGAGTGGTTTAAGGGGAAATATTTAAATGTCTTGAGGAGTCACCTGTGACAGTATTAAAAAGAGTAGGAGTACTGATCTGGGATCAGTTTTGCCTTTTAGATCATAATGAAACAGATTAGATGGACAGGGGGGACCTGATCCTAGATCAGCACTCCTACTCTGAGACACTGCCTTTATGAATAAGGGCCCAGGAGTCACCAGGACCAAGAAACCGAACACATACGGTTGAAAAGTCTATTTACAGCAGGTGTTTACTGCCATCTAGTGGAAGATACCAATAAAACACTTGATTATCAGGGTGGGGAGATGGCTTAGCTGAAACAGAAAGTAAAGAAGACTAGCTGCTCGGAACAGTGAACAAACAAAGGCAGAAGCTGCTGGTAAAGCAACACTCACTGTGTGATGGAGAGTGGTAAAGCAACACTCACGGTGTGATAGAGAGTGGTAAAGCAACACTCACGGTGTGATGGAGAGTGGTAAAGCAACACTCACGGTGTGATGGAGAGTGGTAAAGCAACACTCACGGTGTGATGGAGAGTGGTAAAGTAACACTCACGGTGTGATAGAGAGTGGTAAAGCAACACTTACGGTGTGATGGAGAGTGGTAAAGCAACACTCACTGTGTGATGGAGAGTGGTAAAGCAACACTCACAGTGTGATGGAGAGTGGTAAAGCAACACTCACGGTGTGATGGAGAGTGATAAAGCAACACTCACGGTGTGATGGAGAGTGGTAAAGCAACACTCACCATGTGATGGGGAGTGGTAAAGCAACACTCACGGTGTGATGGAGAGTGATAAAGCAACACTCACGGTATGATGGAGAGTGGTAAAGTAACACTCACGGTGTGATGGAGAGTGGTAAAGCAACACTCACGGTGTGATAGAGAGTGGTAAAGCAACACTTACGGTGTGATGGAGAGTGGTAAAGCAACACTCACTGTGTGATGGAGAGTGGTAAAGCAACACTCACAGTGTGATGGAGAGTGGTAAAGCAACACTCACGGTGTGATGGAGAGTGATAAAGCAACACTCACGGTGTGATGGAGAGTGGTAAAGCAACACTCACCATGTGATGGGGAGTGGTAAAGCAACACTCACGGTGTGATGAAGAGTGATAAAGCAACACTCACGGTGTGATGGAGAGTGGTAAAGTAACACTCACGGTGTGATGGAGAGTGGTAAAGCAACACTTACGGTGTGATGGAGAGTGGTAAAGTAACACTCACGGTGTGATGGAGAGTGGTAAAGCAACACTTACAGTGTGATGGAGAGTGGTAAAGCAACACTCACGGTGTGATGGAGAGTGGTAAAGCAACACTTACAGTGTGATGGAGAGTGGTAAAGTAACACTCACGGTGTGATGGAGAGTGGTAAAGCAACACTTACAGTGTGATGGAGAGTGGTAAAGCAACACTCACGGTGTGATGGAGAGTGGTAAAGCAACACTTACAGTGTGATGGAGAGTGGTAAAGTAACACTCACGGTGTGATGGAGAGTGGTAAAGCAACACTTACGGTGTGATGGAGAGTGGTAAAGTAACACTCACGGTGTGATGGAGAGTGGTAAAGCAACACTTACAGTGTGATGGAGAGTGGTAAAGCAACACTCACTGTGTGATGGAGAGTGGTAAAGCAACACTCACGGTGTGATGGAGAGTGGTAAAGTAACACTCACGGTGTGATAGAGAGTGGTAAAGCAACACTTACGGTGTGATGGAGAGTGGTAAATCAACACTCACTGTGTGATGGAGAGTGGTAAAGCATCACTCACGGTGTGATGGAGAGTGGTAAAGCAACACTCACGGTGTGATGGAGAGTGATAAAGCAACACTCACGGTGTGATGTAGAGTGGTAAAGCAACACTCACCATGTGATGGGGAGTGGTAAAGCAACACTCACGGTGTGATGGAGTGTGATAAAGCAACACTCACGGTGTGATGGAGAGTGGTAAAGTAACACTCACGGTGTGATGGAGAGTGGTAAAGCAACACTTACGGTGTGATGGAGAGTGGTAAAGTAACACTCACGATGTGATGGAGAGTGGTAAAGCAACACTTACAGTGTGATGGAGAGTGGTAAAGCAACACTCACGGTGTGATGGAGAGTGGTAAAGCAACACTTACAGTGTGATGGAGGGTGGTAAAGTAACACTCACGGTGTAATGGAGAGTGGTAAAGCAACACTTACAGTGTGATGGAGAGTGGTAAAGCAACACTCACGGTGTGATGGAGAGTGGTAAAGCAACACTTACAGTGTGATGGAGAGTGGTAAAGTAACACTCACGGTGTGATGGAGAGTGGTAAAGCAACACTTACGGTGTGATGGAGAGTGGTAAAGTAACACTCACGGTGTGATGGAGAGTGGTAAAGCAACACTTACAGTGTGATGGAGAGTGGTAAAGCAACACTCACTGTGTGATGGAGAGTGGTAAAGCAACACTCACGGTGTGATGGAGAGTGGTAAAGCAACACTCACGGTGTGATGGAGAGTGATAAAGCAACACTCACGGTGTGATGGAGAGTGGTAAAGCAACACTCACTGTGTGATGGAGAGTGGTAAAGCAACACTCACGGTGTGATGGAGAGTGGTAAAGCAACACTCACGGTGTGATGGAGAGTGATAAAGCAACACTCACGGTGTGATGGAGAGTGGTAAAGCAACACTCACCATGTGATGGGGAGTGGTAAAGCAACACTCACTGTGTGATGGAGAGTGGTAAAGCAACACTCACAGTGTGATGGAGAGTGGTAAAGCAACACTCACCATGTGATGGGGAGTGGTAAAGCAACACTCACTGTGTGATGGAGAGTGGTAAAGCAACACTCACGGTGTGATGGAGAGTGGTAAAGCAACACTCACGGTGTGATGGAGAGTGGTAAAGCAACACTCACGGTGTGATGGAGATTGGTAAAGCAACACTCACGGTGTGATGGAGAGTGGTAAAGCAACACTCACGGTGTGATGGAGAGTGGTAAAGCAACACTCACGGTGTGATGGAGAGTGGTAAAGCAACACTCACGGTGTGATGGAGAGTCGTAAAGCAACACTCACGGTGTGATGGAGAGTGGTAAAGCAACACTCACGGTGTGATGGAGAGTGGTAAAGCAACACTCACGGTGTGATGGAGAGTGGTAAAGCAACACTCACGGTGTGATGGAGAATGGTAAAGCAACACTCACGGTGTGATGGAGAGTGGTAAAGCAACACTCACGGTGTGATGGAGAGTGGTAAAGCAACACTCACGGTGTACAGATGTTAAATAAATAAGTGTTAGCTTCCTCAGCACCATGCACCCCACTGTTGCCACCGGCAGTGACCAGAAGAAGAAACCGAAGACAGTGACAGACTACAATCACACAAAGGTATATACAATATCTCTACCATATACAGATAGCCTTCCCATCTGCCAAACACCAAATAGGATCCCCTTTTATTATATTACATTCATATTATTACTATTAGTATTATCATTCTATATAATTATAACCTATTCTATTCTATTTTATTTTATGTAAAAGCTTGGTGTGGATGCTAGACCAGATGTCCAGACTGTACTCTGTAAAAGGGGGTACTCTCCTCTGGCCTGTTGACTGTACTCTGTAAAAGGGGGTACTCTCCTCTGGCCTGTTGACTGTACTCTGTAAAAGGGGGTACTCTCCTCTGGCCTGTTGACTGTACTCTGTAAAAGGGGGTACTCTCCTCTGGCCTGTTGACTGTACTCTGTAAAAGGGGGTACTCTCCTCTGGCCTGTTGACTGTACTCTGTAAAAGGGGGTACTCTCCTCTGGCCTGTTGACTGTGCTCTGTAAAAGGGGGTACTCTCCTCTGGCCTGTTGAGGTGTTCTACAATGTGCTCGACATGGCTGCTATCAACACGTGTTGTACAAGCAATGCCTTGACAAGACAGTCAGCAGGAGACATTTCATCATGGATCTGGCATGTGAGCTTGGTGAGAACCACATGAACGCAGAGAAATAAGCTACAGTCACCAAGCAGGCCGCCAAGACAGCAGGTCCTGCTCGCCCTCTTCCCCAAGAACCACAGCTCCCACTGGGGAAAATACACAATGTCAAGACAGCAGGTCCTCCTCTCCCTCTTCCCCAAGAACCACAGCTCCTACTGGGGAAAAATACACAATGTCAAGACAGCAGGTCCTGTTCTCCCTCTTCCCCAAGAACCACAGCTCCCACTGGGGAAAAAGACACAATGTCAAGACAGCAGGTCCTGTTCTCCCTCTTCCCCAAGAACCACAGCTCCTACTGGGGAAAAATACACAATGTCAAGACAGCAGGTCCTCCCTCTTCCCCAAGAACCACAGCTCCCACTGGGGAAAAAGACACAATGTCAAGTCAGCAGGTGCACACCTGAACAAGGCCCATGAAAACTGTGTGCAGGGCAACCGATTTGATTTGTTTGTGGAACCGAACCATAAAAAGAAGATGTGATTGATTCATGTGTAAAGGCGCGTTACAGTGTCTGATACAATCAACACATTATTGTTTTTACATCTTGTCATAAATATATTTCCACAAATATTTATTTATGCAATTCATCCTTTACAATTGTTCATGCACTGGTGCTTTTGTTTAGGAATACAGCAAATCATTTCACCTGAACAACTTGCTGGTTATATTATTATTATAATACTTTTTTCATTTGTACTTTGTCAAAATAAACTGTAAATGGAATTTATTAAGTACTAAAACTCTATTACTAATTGAATCTACAAATAAAGTTGATCAGATGGATTACACTGTAATGTTTTTATTGTAAGGGAAACAGAAATAGGCTATAGGCCTTTTTTTTATTTTACTTTGTAGAATAAACTTTTTTTTAAGTTACAAAAAATATATATTTCCAAAAAATATTTCTTCATGCAATTAATCCTTTACAATAGTTTATGCACTATTCATCAAGCGTTTATTTATCAACCACACTAGTGCAGGGATGGGCAACTCCAGTCCTCGGGGCCTGATTGGTGTCACACCTTGCTCTAGCACAGGGATGGGCAACTCCAGTCCTCGGGGCCTGATTGGTGTCACACCTTGCTCTAGTGCAGGGATGGGCAACTCCAGTCCTCGGGGCCTGATTGGTGTCACACCTTGCTCTAGTGCAGGGATGGGCAACTCCAGTCCTCTGGGCCTGATTGGTGTCACACCTTGCTCTAGTGCAGGGATGGGCAACTCCAGTCCTCGGGGCCTGATTGGTGTCACACCTTGCTCTAGTGCAGGGATGGGCAACTCCAGTCCTCGGGGCCTGATTGGTGTCACACCTTGCTCTAGTGCAGGGATGGCCAACTCCAGTCCTCGGGGCCTGATTGGTGTCACACCTTGCTATAGTGCAGGGATGGGCAACTCCAGTCCTCGGGGCCTGATTGGTGTCACACCTTGCTCTAGTGCAGGGATGGCCAACTCCAGTCCTCTGGGCCTGATTGGTGTCACACCTTGCTCTAGTGCAGGGATGGGCAACTCCAGTCCTCGGGGCCTGATTGGTGTCACACCTTGCTCTAGTGCAGGGATGGGCAACTCCAGTCCTCGGGGCCTAATTGGTGTCACATCTTGCTCTAGTGCAGGGATGGGCAACTCCAGTCCTCGGGGCCTGATTGGTGTCACACTTTTGCCCAAGCCCCAGCTAACACACCTGACTCCAATAATTAACTAATCATAATCTTCAATTTAGAATGCGATCAGTTTAATCAGCTGTGTTTGCTAGGGATGGGGGAAAAGTGTGACACCCCGAAGATTGGAGTTACCCATCCCTACTAGCTGAAAGGCCAGACGGTTCTAGTGTTAATGACTGGTAGATGGGTGTTGCTCATGCATTCACTCATGCTGACTGGCTCCAATACTTTGTTCTTGACTAAAGTGTCCAAGTCAGCCTTGACTTTTGGTCGTGCTTTCAGAAACGTTGGTTTGCTGTCTGGCTTAATGCTAACCTTCCCTGTAATGTCGTTCATATTACCCAGCTGTCCATTAAAGACTTCTCCATGTTTCTTTAAGATGGCAGGTACAGTGGGGAAAAAAAGTATTTAGTCAGCCACCAATTGTGCAAGTTCTCCGACTTAAAAAGATGAGAGAGGCCTGTAATTTTCATCATAGATACACGTCAACTATGACAGACAAAATGAGGGAAAAAAATCCTGAAAATCACATTGTAGGATTTTTTATGAATTTATTTGCAAATTATGGTGGAAAATAAGTATTTGGTCTCCTACAAACAAGCAAGATTTCTGGCTCTCACAGACCTGTAACTTCTTCTTTAAGAGGCTCCTCTGTCCTCCACTCGTTACCTGTATTAATGGCACCTGTTTGAACTTGTTATCAGTATAAAAGACACCTGTACACAACCTCAAACAGTCACACTCCAAACTCCACTATGGCCAAGACCAAAGAGCTGTCAAAGGACACCAGAAACAAAATTGTAGACCTGCACCAGGCTGGGAAGACTGAATCTGCAATAGGTAAGCAGCTTGGTTTGAAGAAATCAACGGTGGGAGCAATTATTAGGAAATGGAAGACATACAAGACCACTGATAATCTCCCTCGATCTGGGGCTCCACGCAAGATCTCACCCCGTGGGGTCAAAATGATCACAAGAACGGTGAGCAAATATCCCAGAACCACACGGGGGGACCTAGTGAATGACCTGCAGAGAGCTGGGACCAAAATAACAAAGCCTACCATCAGTAACACACTACGCCGCCAGGGACTCAAATCCTGCAGTGCCAGACGTGTCCCCCTGCTTAAGCCAGTACATGTCCAGGCCCGTCTGAAGTTTGCTAGAGTGCATTTGGATGATCCAGAAGAGGATTGGGAGAATGTCATATGGTCAGATGAAACCAAAATATAACTTTTTGGTAAAAACTCAACTCGTCGTGTTTGGAGGACAAAGAATGCTGAGTTGCATCCAAAGAACACCATAACTACTGTGAAGCATGGGGGTGGAAACATCATGCTTTGGGGCTGTTTTTCTGCAAAGGGACCAGGACGACTGATCCGTGTAAAGGAAAGAATGAATGGGGCCATGTATCGTGAGATTTTGAGTGAAAACCTCCTTCCATCAGCAAGGGCATTGAAGATGAAACGTGGCTGGGTCTTTCAGCATGACAATGATCCCAAACACACCGCCCGGGCAACGATGGAGTAGCTTCGTAAGAAGCATTTCAAGGTCCTGGAGTGGCCTAGCCAGTCTCCAGATCTCAACCCCATAGAAAATCTTGGGAGGGAGTTGAACGTCTGTGTTGCCCAGCGACAGCCCCAAAACATCACTAATCTAGAGGAGATCTGCATGGAGGAATGGGCCAAAATACCAGCAACAGGGTGTGAAAACCTTGTGAAGACTTACAGAAAACGTTTGACCTGTGTCATTGCCAACAAAGGGTATATAACAAAGTATTGAGAAACTTTTGTTATTGACCAAATACTTATTTTCCACCATAATTTGCAAATAAATTCATGAAAAATCCTACAATGTGATTTTCTGGATTTTTTTTCTCATTTTGTCTGTCATATTTGACGTGTACCTATGATGAAAATTACAGGCCTCTCTCATCTTTTTAAGAAGGAGAACTTGCACAATTGGTGGCTGACTAAATACTTTTTTCCCCCACTGTAGGTCTGTGTCTCCATGTGTCATTGTATGCACTGATGGCCAGTCCAGTGTGATTTTCTCCAACTATGAACATCCCAGTAGTGATGCATAGTCTCCTTTCACAACATAGAGTGGCAGCTTTTCAGTTTGTCTGTTTACCTGAACTGTGACATCAGTGATGCCTCTCACAGCGACAGATTCACCTGTGTAAGTCATTAACACGAGGTGCACTGGTTGAAGTGGAAGGTGTTTCAGTGTATTTTTTCTGACACAAGAGATACAGCTGCCCCTGTGTCAATCTCCATACCCACCGGCTGTCCCTCTAACAAGGGGGAGACATAGTAGCCGTGCGACCCGCCAGGAAAAGGTCAGGATTTTCAGTTTGACTTCCTCGTCTGATGAGTCACTCACCTCAGTGTTCTCTTACTCAACAGTGTGAACATGTCTATTTGTCTTTCGTTGGAATGTCTGTTTCTTGTTTCCCGTTTTTGTGATTTCTCTGTTCTCTTTTTGTTTCTGGAGACTTGTCCGATGTTGCCCTTTTTACCACAGGCTGGACAATCCATGTCCTTACACCAGCATGTGACTTGATTTCCCGGTCTCTGATTTTCAGTTGAAATTCTGTTGAAATGTTTTATTTATTTGAAAGGAACACAGACAAGAACAAATAGCAGCAGGAATGGTTATACAGCTAGAGACACAATACTGTGAAAAATATATATCAGTATATTATGGAAACTAGTTATTGCAGATAAATACAATTATAATAAACCACATATACAATCACCCACCTCAGCCTTTAGTCCTGGGGTTCAGGCTTGGTGACAGTGGTATGGCTGTCCTGGGGTTCAGGCTTGGTGACAGTGGTATGGCTGTCCTGGGGTTCAGGCTTGGTGACAGTGGTATGGCTGTCCTGGAGTTCAGGTTTGGTGAGCCCATCATTCCCAACACTGCACCCAGACCTCCTTGGACATGGAATTGTTAAAGTGCTCCATGCACACAATGCCATTTCCCCCTTTTGCACCCTCGTGGCGCAGGGCCTGCATGGGGAACACAATTAGGGAGAAACTGTCTTCAGCTGGTGGTGCTAATGAGAGAGGGTGTGGTGGACTATACAGGTTGGTCCTCAGGGTGAGCGGTACTGTGGTCAATGTCTCCACCTAGTGGTCAATTACACAAATGGAACCACTAAAACCATTTGGGAGACAGGGCAATCATATTTCAACTGCAGTAGATATCATTGATGTAAAAAACCATTGCTATATAACACATGTTCAATATGTTAGGTCTTGGAAAATAAACAAAAACAAGTTGGGAAGGTGGGGGGGGGGGGGGGGTCTGGACTACCAAGGGAATGGACTCTTCACAAAAAATATGATTGCCCTGTCTCCCAAATTGTTTTAGTGGTTCCAGGTTAAGACCTCTGGGGACTAAAGTCTCTAAAACATACTATAGTCCTTTTCCAGGTTAAGACCTCTGGGGACTAAAGTCTCTAAAACATACTATAGTCCTTTTCCAGGTTAAGACCTCTGGGGACTAAAGTCTCTAAAACATACTATAGTCCTTTTCCAGGTTAAGACCTCTGGGGACTAAAGTCTCTAAAACATACTATAGTCCTTTTCCAGGTTAAGACCTCTGGGGACTAAAGTCTCTAAAACATACTATAGTCCTTTTCCAGGTTAAGACCTCTGGGGACTGAAGTCTCTAAAACATACTATAGTCCTTTTCCAGGTTAAGACCTCTGGGGACTAAAGTATCTAAAACATACTATAGTCCTTTTCCAGGTTAAGACCTCTGGGGACTAAAGTCTCTAAAACATACTATAGTCCTTTTCCAGGTTAAGACCTCTGGGGACTAAAGTCTCTAAAACATACTATAGTCCTTTTCCAGGTTAAGACCTCTGGGGACTAAAGTCTCTAAAACATACTATAGTCCTTTTCCAGGTTAAGACCTCTGGGGACTAAAGTCTCTAAAACATACTATAGTCCTTTTCCAGGTTAAGACCTCTGGGGACTAAAGTCTCTAAAACATACTATAGTCCTTTTCCAGGTTAAGACCTCTGGGGACTAAAGTCTCTAAAACATACTATAGTCCTTTTCCAGGTTAAGACCTCTGGGGACTAAAGTCTCTAAAGCATACTATAGTCCTTTTCCAGGTTAAGACCTCTGGGGACTAAAGTCTCTAAAACATACTATAGTCCTTTTCCAGGTTAAGACCTCTGGGGACTAAAGTCTCTAAAACATACTATAGTCCTTTTCCAGGTTAAGACCTCTGGGGACTAAAGTCTCTAAAACATACTATAGTCCTTTTCCAGGTTAAGACCTCTGGGGACTAAAGTCTCTAAAACATACTATAGTCCTTTTCCAGGTTAAGACCTCTGGGGACTAAAGTCTCTAAAACATACCATAGTCCTTTTCCAGGTTAAGACCTCTGGGGACTAAAGTCTCTAAAACATACTATAGTCCTTTTCCAGGTTAAGACCTCTGGGGACTAAAGTCTCTAAAACATACTATAGTCCTTTTCCAGGTTAAGACCTCTGGGGACTAAAGTATCTAAAACATACTATAGTCCTTTTCCAGGTTAAGACCTCTGGGGACTAAAGTCTCTAAAACATACTATAGTCCTTTTCCAGGTTAAGACCTCTGGGGACTAAAGTCTCTAAAACATACTATAGTCCTTTTCCAGGTTAAGACCTCTGGGGACTAAAGTCTCTAAAACATACTATAGTCCTTTTCCAGGTTAAGACCTCTGGGGACTAAAGTCTCTAAAACATACTATAGTCCCTTTCCAGGTTAAGACCTCTGGGGACTGAAGTCTCTAAAACATACTATAGTCCTTTTCCAGGTTAAGACCTCTGGGGACTAAAGTCTCTAAAACATACTATAGTCCTTTTCCAGGTTAAGACCTCTGGGGACTAAAGTCTATAAAACATACTATAGTCCTTTTCCAGGTTAAGACCTCTGGGGGCTAAAGTCTCTAAAACATACTATAGTCCTTTTCCAGGTTAAGACCTCTGGGGACTAAAGTCTCTAAAACATACTATAGTCCTTTTCCAGGTTAAGACCTCTGGGGACTAAAGTATCTAAAACATACTATAGTCCTTTTCCAGGTTAAGACCTCTGGGGACTAAAGTCTCTAAAACATACTATAGTCCTTTTCCAGGTTAAGACCTCTGGGGACTAAAGTCTCTAAAACATACTATAGTCCTTTTCCAGGTTAAGACCTCTGGGGACTAAAGTCTCTAAAACATACTATCGTCCTTTTCCAGGTTAAGACCTCTGGGGACTAAAGTCTCTAAAACATACTATAGTCCTTTTCCAGGTTAAGACCTCTGGGGACTAAAGTCTCTAAAACATACTATAGTCCTTTTCCAGGTTAAGACCTCTGGGGACTAAAGTCTCTAAAACATACTATAGTCCTTTTCCAGGTTAAGACCTCTGGGGACTAAAGTCTCTAAAACATACTATAGTCCTTTTCCAGGTTAAGACCTCTGGGGACTAAAGTCTCTAAAACATACTATAGTCCTTTTCCAGGTTAAGACCTCTGGGGACTAAAGTCTCTAAAACATACTATAGTCCTTTTCCAGGTTAAGACCTCTGGGGACTAAAGTCTCTAAAACATACTATAGTCCTTTTCCAGGTTAAGACCTCTGGGGACTAAAGACTATAGTATGTTTTAGATACTTTAGTCCCCAGAGGTCTTAACCTGGAAAAGGACTATAGTATGTTTTAGAGACTTTAGTCCCCAGAGGTCTTAACCTGGAACCACTAAAACAATTTGGGAGACAGGGCAATCATATTTTTTGTGAAGAGTCTTTAGTCCCCAGAGGGGACTAGTCTTCTTTTACTGAAGACTCCGAAGCGTACTTATAATAAACTGAACAGATTTATTTCATGTTCTCCTTAACACATTCCAGTGGACCACTCTCTACAGTGTCTTCAGCCCAACCAATACATCATTAAACTTTTTACTGCCCTTGCATCTCGTAATCCAATCACTTCAATACAAGAATGGAAAACCCAATGTCATTTGTTAATTCAAATAAACTCCTGCATACAAATCCCATTGGCTATTTGCAACCATTTTAAATCTAAACTCATTAACACATAATACATTTCTCAATACACCAAACTCCTCCCCAGGAAATTCTCACTTCCTCTGAAAACATCCTTGACGAACATCATGAGTTTTCCAAAACAGTCTTTCACTTCTCAACTCATATCCAACCTGTTTACAGATCCAATCGGTCCGGAGGCCTTCTGACCCTTTTTGGCCTCTCATGATGCTCTGGACCCTCAGGCTCACGGCCTGGAACAATCTGTGTGTCTGTATTGGTGCCCGTCCCAGTGGTAGTGTCCAAGTCCCAATCAGAGATGATCCACTCTGACACATTCAGCTCTTCTCTTTCATTGTGTTGCATCATCATTTGATCCACATGCTTCTTACACAGTTTTTCCCTCAGTCTGCACTAAGTAGGTTACAGGACCAAGTAGCCTTTTCACAACCCCGGGTCTCCATTTCTCTCTCTCTCTCCTCCCCGGTAATCTGGGACAAGCACTGTTTGTTCCGACTGTAAAAAACGAAGACTCTTGCCCAACCCCTTGTCCTGTATCTTAGACTGCATGTCAGCTGAAAAGCTGGGTTTAACTAGTGATAACCTTGTATGTCTGAGTCTAACCTGGGTCATCTCCTTACCATGTCTTCTATGTCTGAGTCTAACCTGGGCCATCTCCTTACCATGTCTTCTATGTCTGAGTCTAACCTGGGCCATCTCCTTACCATGTCTTCTATGTCTGAGTCTAACCTGGGCCATCTCCTTACCATGTCTTCTATGTCTGAGTCTAACCTGGGTCATCTCCTTACCATGTCTTCTATGTCTGAGTCTAACCTGGGCCATCTCCTTACCATGTCTTCTATGTCTGAGTCTAACCTGGGCCATCTCCTTACCATGTCTTCTATGTCTGAGTCTAACCTGGGCCATCTCCTTACCATGTCTTCTATGTCTGAGTCTAACCTGGGCCATCTCCTTACCATGTCTTCTATGTCTGAGTCTAACCTGGGCCATCTCCTTACCATGTCTTCTATGTCTGAGTCTAACCTGGGCCATCTCCTTACCATGTCTTCTATGTCTGAGTCTAACCTGGGCCATCTCCTTACCATGTCTTCTATGTCTGAGTCTAACCTGGGCCATCTCCTTACCATGTCTTCTATGTCTGAGTCTAACCTGGGCCATCTCCTTACCATGTCTTCTATGTCTGAGTCTAACCTGGGCCATCTCCTTAACATGTCTTCTATGTCTGAGTCTAACCTGGGCCATCTCCTTACCATGTCTTCTATGTCTGAGTCTAACCTGGGCCATCTCCTTACCATGTCTTCTATGTCTGAGTCTAACCTGGGCCATCTCCTTACCATGACTTCTATGTCTGAGTCTAACCTGGGCCATCTCCTTACCATGTCTTCTATGTCTGAGTCTAACCTGGGCCATCTCCTTACCATGTCTTCTATGTCTGAGTCTAACCTGGGCCATCTCCTTACCATGTCTTCTATGTCTGAGTCTAACCTGGGCCATCTCCTTACCATGTCTTCTATGTCTGAGTCTAACCTGGGCCATCTCCTTACCATGTCTTCTATGTCTGAGTCTAACCTGGGCCATCTCCTTACCATGTCTTCTATGTCTGAGTCTAACCTGGGCCATCTCCTTACCATGTCTTCTATGTCTGAGTCTAACCTGGGCCATCTCCTTACCATGTCTTCTATGTCTGAGTCTAACCTGGGCCATCTCCTTACCATGTCTTCTATGTCTGAGTCTAACCTGGGCCATCTCCTTACCATGTCTTCTATGTCTGAGTCTAACCTGGGCCATCTCCTTACCATGTCTTCTATGTCTGAGTCTAACCTGGGCCATCTCCTTACCATGTCTTCTATGTCTGAGTCTAACCTGGGCCATCTCCTTACCATGTCTTCTATGTCTGAGTCTAACCTGGGCCATCTCCTTACCATGTCTTCTATGTCTGAGTCTAACCTGGGCCATCTCCTTACCATGTCTTCTATGTCTGAGTCTAACCTGGGCCATCTCCTTACCATGTCTTCTATGTCTGAGTCTAACCTGGGCCACTAAAAGTGTCTCCTTGCCAGAGCTTCCATTTGAACCATGCTCCAGTGGTTTCCATGTAGCTCCTTCAGTAGGTTCCTCTGTAGAGTAGCCGGCACCACCGCTCTCATACCCCATAACACACAATCACTGTCTACAGTGAGCTCATCCCTTCTCACCCAATCAGGCTTTAGTTCAGGATCAGTAACGTGGTTAGGCCACCCTGTAAGTGGGAAGTGCTTCACTTTAGCCAAACCCTTGTCCTTGGTAGTTTCCCTGGCTGTGTCCTTAGCTACAATGGGAAGTACATCTACAAATGACACTGGATAGTTTGGATTGCTCTGAAATGGGAAGTACATCTACAAATGGCCCTGGATAGTTTGGATTGCTCGAAATGGGAAGTACATCTACAAATGCCACTGGATAGTTTGGATTGCTCTGAAATGGGAAGTACATCTACAAATGACACTGGATAGTTTGGATTGCTCTGAAATGGGAAGTACATCTACAAATGACACTGGATAGTTTGGATTGCTCTGAAATGGGAAGTACATCTACAAATGACACTGGATAGTTTGGATTGCTCCGACACTGGATAGTTTGACACTGGATAGCATGCAGCTGAGAGGACTTGTATTGTATGTCATTCTGATATGCTGCTGAGAGGCCTTGTATTGTATGTCATACTGATATGCAGCTGAGAGGACTTGTATTGTATGTCATACTGATATGCTGTCTCCATCCCTCTCCCTCCTCCTCCTCCCCCTGTCTCCATCCCTCTCTCTCCTCCTCCTCCCCCTGTCTCCATCCCTCTCTCTCCTCCTCCTCCCCCTGTCTCCATCCCTCTCTCTCCTCCTCCTCCCCTGTCTCCATCCCTCTCTCTCCTCCACCTCCCCCTGTCTCCATCCCTCTCTCTCCTCCTCCTCCCCCTGTCTCCATCCATCTCCCTCCTCCTCCTCCCCTGTCTCCATCCCTCTCTCTCCTCCACCTCCCCCTGTCTCCACCCCTCTCTCTCCTCCTCCTCCCCCTGTCTCCACCCCTCTCTCTCCTCCTCCTCCCCCTGTCTCCACCCCTCTCTCTCCTCCACCTCCCCCTGTCTCCACCCCTCTCTCTCTCCAAGTTGAGGTAAGTGAAGGTGGAATGATAACTCTCCTCTCCCACAGCAGACAACGGACTGTATTGATATCTCAGTTCCAGAGCATCTCCTGCGGCTTTACCTTTGATGATGATGTCCATCAGGTGTTTCTCCACACTTGTGCTGAAGTGACTGTAAAAGATGTCTACTTGGCGTGACTCTGTCTTGACCACAGGTAGTGGTAACCTGGAGTCCATCTGACTCTGTCTTGACCACAGGTAGTGGTAACCTGGAGTCCATCTGACCCTGTCTTGACCACAGGTAGTGGTAACCTGGAGTCCATCTGACCCTGTCTTGACCACAGGTAGTGGTAACCTGGAGTCCATCTGACCCTGTCTTGACCACAGGTAGTGGTAACCTGGAGTCCATCTGACTCTGTCTTGACCACAGGTAGTGGTAACCTGGAGTCCATCTGACCCTGTCTTGACCACAGGTAGTGGTAACCTGGAGTCCATCTGACCCTGTCTTGACCACAGGTAGTGGTAACCTGGAGTCCATCTGACTCTGTCTTGACCACAGGTAGTGGTAACCTGGAGTCCATCTGACTCTGTCTTGACCACAGGTAGTGGTAACCTGGAGTCCATCTGACCCTGTCTTGACCACAGGTAGTGGTAACCTGGAGTCCATCTGACCCTGTCTTGACCACAGGTAGTGGTAACCTGGAGTCCATCTGACTCTGTCTTGACCACAGGTAGTGGTAACCTGGAGTCCACCTGACTCTGTCTTGACCACAGGTAGTGGTAACCTGGAGTCCATCTGACTCTGTCTTGACCACAGGTAGTGGTAACCTGGAGTCCATCTGACTCTGTCTTGACCACAGGTAGTGGTAACCTGGAGTCCATCTGCATCACAGGGGTTTGGTGGCACCTTAATTGGGTAGGACGGGCTCGTGGTAATGGCTGGAGCGGAATTAGGGGAATGGTATCAAATACATCAAACACATGGTTTCCATGGTTTCCATGGTTTCCATGTGTTTGATGCCATTCTATTGGCTCCATTCCAGACATTATTATGAGCCGTCCTCCCCTCAGCAGCCTCCACTGATCTGCATTGCAGTGCAGTTCTGACCTGCGGTACTTGATGTCGTAGGTGTGTGCTGACAACAAAGCCTGCCTTTACATTCTGCTGGCAGCAAGTGACAGAATCCTAGCATGAGGTCCAAAGATGCTCATCAGCGAACAATGATTTGTAAGAAGGGTGACCAAGGGCTTCTCATTCTATCTGTGCATTAGTTACTTTCTGCTTCGTTCAATGTCCTTGGTGTGAAAGCCTTTTCTTCACCAGAAGGCATGATATGGGACAAGACTGCTTCCACACCATAGAGACTCACGCTGACCAGCTCCAGTACTTTGTTCTTGACTAAAGCCTCCAAGTCAGCCTTGACTTTTGGTCTGATAGCCTAAGGTACAATCTCCATACGCACCAGCTGTCCCTGTGTCAACCTCCATACGCACCAGCTGGCCCTGTGTCAATCTCCATACGCACCAGCTGGCCCTGTGTCAATCTCCATACTCACCAGCTGGCCCTGTGTCAATCTCCATACGCACCAGCTGGCCCTGTGTCAATCTCCATACGCACCAGCTGGCCCTGTGTCAATCTCCATACGCACCAGCTGGCCCTGTGTCAATCTCCATACTCACCGGCTGGCCCTGTGTCAATCTCCATACTCACCAGCTGGCCCTGTGTCAATCTCCATACGCACCAGCTGGCCCAGTGTCAATCTCCATACTCACCAGCTGGCCCTGTGTCAATCTCCATACTCACCAGCTGGCCCTGTGTCAATCTCCATATGCACCAGCTGGACCTGTGTCAATCTCCATACGCACCAGCTGGCCCTGTGTCAATCTACATACGCACCAGCTGGCCCTGTGTCAATCTCCATACGCACCAGCTGGCCCTGTGTCAATCTCCATACTCACCAGCTGTCCCTCTAGCAAGGGAGACATAGTAGCCGTGCAGCCCCCCAGCAACAGTCAGAATTTTCAGTGTGACTTCCTGGTCTGATGAGTCATTCACCTCAGTGTTCTCCTGGTCTGATGAGTCATTCACCTCAGTGTTCTCCTGGTCTGATGAGTCACTCACCTCAGTGTTCTCCTGGTCTGATGAGTCACTCACCTCAGTGTTCTCTTGGTCTGATGAGTCACTCACCTCAGTGTTCTCTCCTGGTCTAATGAGTCACTCACCTCAGTGATCTCCTGGTCTGATGAGTCACTCACCTCAGTGTTCTCCTGGTCTGATGAGTCACTCACCTCAGTGTTCTCTTGGTCTGATGAGTCACTCACCTCAGTGTTCTCTTGGTCTGATGAGTCACTCACCTCAGTGTTCTCCTGGTCTGATGAGTCACTCACCTCAGTGTTCTCTTGGTCTGATGACTCACACACCTCAGTGTTCTCTCCTGGTCTAATGAGTCACTCACCTCAGTGTTCTCCTGGTCTGATGAGTCACTCACCTCAGTGTTCTCCTGGTCTGATGAGTCACTCACCTCAGTGTTCTCTTGGTCTGATGAGTCACTCACCTCAGTGTTCTCCTGGTCTGAGGAGTCACTGACCTCAGTGTTCTCTTGGTCTGATGAGTCACTCACCTCAGTGTTCTCCTGGTCTGATGAGTCACTCACCTCAGTGTTCTCCTGGTCTAATGAGTCACTCACCTCAGTGTTCTCTTGGTCTGATGAGTCACTCACCTCAGTGTTCTCCTGGTCTGATTAGTCACTCACCTCAGTGTTCTCTTGGTTTGATGAGTCACTCACCTCAGTGTTCTCCTGCTCAACAGTGTGAACATCTCTTTTTCATTTGTTGGAATGTCTCTGGACAATCCATGTTCTTACACCAGCATGTAGATACTTGATGTCCCACCTTGCCACATATGACTTGATTTCCCTGTCTCTGATTTTCAGTTGAAACTCAGTGCACTTTTCCTTTTTTTGTGATCAACTTTTTATTTATTTTAAAGGAACACAGACAAGAACAAATAGCAGCAGGAAACTAGTTATACAGCCAGTAATAACAGTTTGGGGGAACAAGGTATGAGGATACCTCTTTCCAAAACATGTCTCATGGTCACTCCCAGTACAGATGATTAAAGGAGCCCAAGGCACCTTGATTACATAGATCACACAGAGGAGCGGTTGTGATTTCTATTAAATGATGTTTTTCTAGGTGGAAGGTATGAGATTAAAATGTATCAGCTGATAATTAGGATTGTTAGATGAACCCACTAAGTTCCTGATGAACTCAACTGGTGAGCCTCTTTAGCAGCTAGTTCCATGGACACACTGATTCCAATGTCCTTTGCCAAGGTCAGATGACTTTCAGTCAACAGTCTCTTTTGTGTAGCTTCACTCCGTAGCCCACATACTAGTCTGTCTCTAATGATGTCATTTAGAACAGCATTAAACTCAGTGTTCTGGTAGTTTCTTTAATGCAGCAGCAAACATTGTTACTGATTCTCCGTCTTCCTGATGTCTCCTGTGGAACCTGAACCTTTCAGCATTAACTAGTGGTTCTGGTGAAAAATGTCCTTTAAGTATCTCCACAATATCCCCATACGTCTTATTACCTGTTCTGACTGGCTGTAGCAGGCTGCCTAGTAAATTAAATGTCTTTGGCCCCATTACACTAAAACATGTAGGCACAATGTTGTCCTCATCCATGTCATTTACAAGAACAAAATATTCAAACCGTTCTGTATATGAGCTCCACTGCTCAATACTTTCATCAAACTGTCCAATGTTTCCAACAATTCCAATAATTGTTTGTTTCTCAATAAGCTCCTGATTGTCACTCACTTCAATATTGTCCTCAACCAAAGCAATATTTTCCTCAGTCACGTGATCTTCATTCACTTCACTCACTGATGTTTCCTCCTAAGTTCGCTAATTTAGCAGTTTTAAATAAAAGGTTTGTCTTCACAGCTGAATAAATGTCCTATCCTTTAATCACTGTATATTCCTCCTTTTTAATCACGTTGTTTTCCCACTCCGATGTCCGTCTCGAGTCCTTTTCTGCCGTGATGATGTTAACTCCAGTGGTGGAAAAAGTACCCAATTGTCATACTTGAGTAAAAGTAAAGATACCTTAATAGAAAATGACTCAACTAAAAGTGAAAGTCACCCAGTAAAATACTACTTGAGTAAAAGTCTAAAAGAATTTGTTTTTAAATATACTTAAGTATCAAAAGTAAATGTAATTGCTAAAATATACTTAAGTATCAAAAGTAAAAGTACAAGTATAAATCATTTCAAATTCCTTACATAAAGCAAACCAGACGATTTTCTTGTTTTTAAAATGTACATTCAGCCAGAGGCACACTCCAACACTCAGACAATTTACAAACAAAGCATTTGTGTTTACTGAGTCCCCCAGATCAGAGGCAGTAGGGATGTTCTCTTGATAAGTGTGTGAATTGGACCATTTTCTGTCCTGCTAAGCATTCAAAATGTAACAAGTACTTTTGGGTGTCAGGGAAAATGCATGGAGTAAAAAGTACATTATTTTCTTTAGGAATGTAGTGAAGTAAAAGTAAAAGTTGTCAAAAATATAAATAGTAAAGTCAAGTACAGATACCACAAAAAACTACTTAAGTAGTACTTTAAAGTATTTTTACTTAAGTACTTTACACCACTGGTTAACGCTCTTTCTTAGCTAGCTGGACTATGCACTTGCCTCTGCTAGCAATACACTGTGCTAACATTAGCCTAGACTGGACCACAGAAAATAACAGTTTTAAACAGTTGTAAAAACTCACTTCTTCCAGACAGAATAGTTCCTGTAGATTCAGACTTACTCATCACCAATCTTTTGTTATGTCTGGTGGGTTTTATAACCACGTCTGTATAACAATTCAATAATGATGAGACAGGAGACAGGAATCAGTTCAACCATTTATCTGGAACGTGATCATCTCAACACATACAAACCCCCATGATGCTCTGCAGCACAACCCCAATATACAACAAATACATACATAAGTAAATGGACACGAAACAAAACTCATAGAGGAATTTAAATGTTCAGTTGTAGAAAGTAGGGCCATGGGATAGGGTCAGAAAGGTCAGTATGTTTGATAACTGGTTCCAGAGGTAACAAGCATAAGGTCCATTATAACACAGTTAAGTAGAGGTGGGAGCTAAAAGCAGACATGGACAGTGAGACGGTGTGAGGAGGTCAGGGGTGAAACACTAGATCAGGACAGGTAGAAATGGCAGGGCTGGAAATAGACACAGAGACACATTCTGATCATGGCTCAGACCTGACCTGAGACACCCAAACAGAAGATGCCATAGCAAAGTCCTGTCCAGTAGGCTATATGGGGTTTCCTTTCATCAAAATACAACACATGGAAATGTGTCCAGTGTGTGTGTGTGTCCAGCATGTGTGTATGTGTCCAGTGTGTGTGTGTGTATGTGTCCAGTGCATGTGTGTGTGTGTGTCTAGTGTGTGTGTGTGTGTGTGTGTGTGTCCAGTGTGTGTCCACTGTGTGTCCAGTGTGTGTGTGTTCAGTGTGTGTGAGTTCAGTGTGTGTGTGTGTCTAGTGTGTGTCTGTGTGTTCAGTGTGTGTGTGTGTGTCCAGTGTGTGTGTGTGTGTGCCCAGTGTGTGTGTGTGTGTGTGTGTCCAGTGTTTGTGTGTGTGTTCAGTGTGTGTGTGTCTAGTGTGTGTGTGTGTGTGTGTTCAGTGTGTGTGTGTCCAGTGTGTGTGTGTGTGTGTGTGTGTCCAGTGTGTGTGCAGTGTGTGTGTCTAGTGTGTGTGTGTGTGTGTGTGTTCAGTGTGTTTGTGTGTGTGTCCAGTGTGTGTGTGTGTGTGGGTGTTTAGTGTGTGTGTGTGTGTGTGTGTGTGTCCCCAGTGTGTTTGTGTGTGTGTGTGTGTGTCCAGTATATATGTGTGTGTGTGTGTGTCCGGTGTGTGTGTGTGTTTGTCCTGCGTGTGTGTGTGTGTCCAGTGTGTGTGTTTGTGTGTGTGTTCAGTGTGTGTGTGTCCAGTGTGTGTGTCCAGTGTGTGTGTGTTTGTCCAGTGTGTGTGTTTGTGTGTGTGTTCAGTGTGTGTGTGTCCAGTGTGTGTGTCCAGTGTGTGTGTGTGTCCAGTGTGTGTGTGTGTTTGTCCAGTGTGTGTGTTTGTGTGTGTGTTCAGTGTGTGTGTGTCCAGTGTTTGTGTCCAGTGTGTGTGTGTGTTCAGTGTGTGTGTGTGTACATTGTGTGTGTGTGTGTGTGTGTCCAGTGTGTGTGTGTGTGTGTCAAGTGTGAGTGTGTCCAGTGTGTGTGTGTGTCCAGTGTGTGTGTGTCCAGTGTGTGTGTGTGTGTGTGTGTGTTTAGTGTGTGTGTGTGTGTGTCTAGTGTGTGTGTGTGTGTGTGTGTGTGTGTCCAGTGTGTGTGTTTGTCCAGTGTGTGTGTGTGTGTGTGTGTGTTGGTGTGTGTCCAGTGTGTGTGTGTGTGTCTTTGTGTGTACACTGTGTGTGTGTCCAGTGTGTTTGTGTCCAGTGTGTGTGTGTGTGTGTGTGTGTGTGTGTGTGTGTGTGTGTGTGTGTGTGTGTCCAGTGTGTGTGTGTTTGTGGGTGTTAAGTGTGTGTGTCTGTGTTCAGTGTGTGTGTCCCCAGTGTGTGTGTGTGTCCCCAGTGTGTTTGTGTGTGTGTGTGTGTGTGTCCAGTGTATGTGTGTGTGTGTGTGTGTGTCCGGTGTGTGTGTGTGTTTGTCCTGCGTGTGTGTGTCCAGTGTTTGTGTGTGTGTATGTGTGTGTCCAGTGTGTGTGTTTGTGTGTGTCCAGTGTTTGTGTGTGTGTGTGTGTGTGTCCAGTGTGTGTGTGTGTCCAGTGAGTGTGTTTGTGTGTGTGTGTGTGTGTGTGTGTGTATGTGTGTTTGTGTGTGTCCAGTGTGTGTGTGTTCAGTGTGTGTGTACAGTGTGTATGTGTGTGTCTAGTGTGTGTGTGTGTCCAGTGTGTGTTTTGTCCAGTGTGTGTGTGTGTGTCCGGTGTGTGTGTGTGTGTCCAGTGTGAGTGTGTGTTTGTGTGTCCAGTGTGTATGTGTGTGTGTCCAGTGTGTGTGTGTGTGTGTGTGTGTGTGTGTGTGTGTTCAGTGTTTGTGTGTCCAGTGTTTGTGTGTGTGTGTCCAGTGTGTGTCCAGTGTGTGTGTTCAGTGTGTGTGTGTGTACAGTGTCCAGTGTGTGTGTGTTCAGTGTGTGTGTTTGTGTGTGTCCAGTGTTTGTGTGTGTGTGTGTGTGTGTCCAGTGTGTGTGTGTGTCCAGTGAGTGTGTTTGTGTGTGTGTGTGTGTGTGTGTATGTGTGTTTGTGTGTGTCCAGTGTGTGTGTGTTCAGTGTGTGTGTACAGTGTGTATGTGTGTGTCTAGTGTGTGTGTGTGTCCAGTGTGTGTTTTGTCCAGTGTGTGTGTGTGTGTCCGGTGTGTGTGTGTGTGTCCAGTGTGAGTGTGTGTTTGTGTGTCCAGTGTGTATGTGTGTGTGTCCTGTGTGTGTGTGTGTGTGTGTGTGTGTGTGTGTGTGTTCAGTGTTTGTGTGTCCAGTGTTTGTGTGTGTGTGTCCAGTGTGTGTCCAGTGTGTGTGTTCAGTGTGTGTGTGTGTACAGTGTCCAGTGTGTGTGTGTTCAGTGTGTTAAAGTTACTGAGGAACCCCAAACATCATCAACCCCAAACCCTGGATAGAGGGGCTCAGTGAATGTGGAGTGGAATGTGTTCAGGTGGGTCAGTGTGTCAGAGGAGACTCTGTAGAAGGACAGAGTGCCGGCTGGCCAGTCCAGATACACTCCTACTCTGTTGGAGCCGGAGGAGGGGACGTCTATGGCAGTGGACTTATTATTGTGCCAGGCAGAGTAACTGTTGTCAGAGCAGAACAGACTCCAGGACTTGTCATTGTATCCAATCACACAGTCATAACCCCCTCCTCTCCTGCTGATTCCTTTATATGCCACTCCTATACCAGCCCCTCTCCCACTCCACTCTACCTCCCAGTAACAGCGCCCAGTCAGACCCTCTCTACACAGCACCTGTTCCCAGTCCTCAAATCTCTCTGGGTGATCAGGATACGGCTGCTCCTCTCTCCTACATTTCACCTTTCTGTTCTCCTCAGACAGAGAGAGGAGTCTGTTTACTGTGTTTGGGTCCAGTGTGAGATCACAGACATCTGATGGATGAAACCAGACACAATATTAGAAATCATCATCATTCACATTAGAATGTTAACTCACTTTTCACTAATTCATTTAATGTAGCTGTTTCTAGGTATCAAAAGGAGAAGTTAAGGTAACTTGAGATTTGTTCAATGATCATATGTTATACTGTATGGTAATATAAAACACACTTATTCCCATTAACTACACACACAGACACACACACACATTGTCAAAGCAACTCTTTGTAAACTTTGGTGTCCCTGATTTGTGCTTCTGTAGAACTACAGCTGATATTTAATATGACCAAGTAAGTAATGATGGTGGTCTTTGACTTTGACTTCACTTGAATTAGGACTTATTCTTAGTCATATTCTTCACAGCAGTCAACACTCACATTTTCTAAGTCCAGGTTTCATTGTGTTCTCTCCACCATGTTCCACACTGTAGCGGTAAGCAGAAGAACAGACAGTCATTGAGGGATACACCTGAACACACACACACACACACACACACACACACACACACACACACACACACACACACACACACACACACACACACACACAACACACACACACACACACACACACACACACACACACACACTGGACACACACAGTCAGCATATAACACACAAACACACACACACACTGGACACACACACACACACACAAACAGTAAGTATATACATTTGTCCAAGTGTGTGTGTGTCCAGTGTGTGTGTGTGTGTGTGTCCAGTGTGTGTGTGTGTTTGTGTGTGTGTCCAGTGTGTTTTTGTCTTTGTGTGTCCAGTGTGTGTGTGTGTGTGTCCAGTGTGTGTGTGTGCGTCCAGTGTGTGTGTGTGCGTGTGTGTCCAGTGTGTGTGTGTGCATGTGTGTCCAGTGTGTGTGTGTGTCCAGTGTGTGTGTGTGTCCATTGTGTGTGTGTATGTATGTCTAGTGTGTGTGTGTGTGTGTGTGTGTGTCTAGTGTGCGTGTGTGTCCAGTGTGAGTGTGTGTGTGTGTCCAGTGTGTGTGTGTGTCCAGTTTGTGTGTGTGTGTCCAGTGTTTGTGTCTGTGTGTGTCCAGTGTGTGTGTGTGTCCAGTGTGTGTGTGTGCGGGTCCAGTGTGTGTACTGTACACACAAACACACACATATTGGACACATACACACACACACACACTGGACCCCCACACACACTGGACACACACACACACATACACACACACACACACACACACACACACACACACACACACACTGGACCCATGCACTGGACACACACACACACACACTCTCTTTATATAACTTAGTCCAAGTGGTGGTCAGAATGTTTGTCTTAACTAGCCTGATAACTCCAACATGTCTGATATGAACATTGACATAAACCCTCTACATACTTGAGTTTCTCCAGTCTGCAGTGTGGATCCTCCAGTCCAGCAGAGAGCAGTCTGACTCCTGAGTCTCCTGGGTGATTGTAGCTCAGGTCCAGCTCTCTCAGGTGTGAGGGGTTTGACTTCAGAGCTGAGACCAGAGAAGCACAGCCTTCCTCTGTGACTAGACAGCCTGACAGCCTGCAAAGAGTCAAATCATATTAAAACCACACTGCTATTCTTTGGTGGTGAAAATAGTGGCAGTATATTTTTTCAAAATTTTCAGTTAAATCAGTGTCCTGAAACCTGCTCTATCTATTCATAAATGGATGTATCATTATTAGAAATGATCATATATTGATTGTACAGAGAAAAATGTATAGTACAAATATTTGAGTAGACTGACCAGAGCAGTTTAAAAAGCAGTATCAGTCAAAAGACAGACAGTGAGGTATCAGATTTAGATTGTATTGAGTATACAGTCCACACCATATCTATTTAGACAGTGAAGCTAACATTTTAAATGTGGCTCTATACTCCAGCATTTTGGATTTGAAATCAAATGTTTCATATGAGGTGACAGTATATAATGTCATCTTTTATTTTAGGGTATTCATACATATCTGTTTCACCGTTTAGAAATGAAAGCACTTTATGTATCTAGTCCCCCACTTTTGAAGAAGTCATAAGTATTCTGACCAATTCACTTGTAGTGTATTAAAGTAGTCAAAAGTTTAGTATTTTGTCCGATATTCCTTGAACACAATGACTACATCAAGCTTGTGACTCAAACTTGTTGGTTGCATTTGCAGTTTGTTTTGGTTGTGTTTTGGGTTATGTTTTGCCCGATAGTAACTGAATGGTGGATGATGACTGGAGTAATTTTCTGTCTAAGTGAGTAGATAACATGTTTCTAAACAGAACTAAATTAATCATGATGATGACATGATTGAGAAAGATCATGAATGAATCATGAATAATAATTAATGAGAAAGTTACAGAGGCTACAACAAAACATACTAACCTCTAACCATTAACCTCAAATAAAAGGTGACATTCTGTACTGTCGCCTAATATGAAACATTCTACCTTAAATCCAAAATGCTGGAGCATAGCACCAAATGTAAAACTGTAAGCTTCACTGTCCAAACACATATGGTGTGGACTATGTGTGCCTGGTAAACACATGTGGATCTGGTGAACAGTTATCACTTGTTGACCAACTACAGGAATACTGACCTCAGAGTCTCCAGTTTACAGTGGGGATTCCCCAGGACAGCAGAGAGCAGCTTCACTCCTGTATCCTTCAGGTCATTGTTACTCAGATCCATCTCTCTCAGGTGTGAGGGGTTTGACTTCAGAGCTGAGACCAGAGAAGCACAGCCTTCCTCTGTGACTCCACAGCCTGACAGCCTGACAGAAAGATCATCATGATTTCACTAACACACTGTTAATTTAACACCAGTAGTGTAGAAGGACAATGGCAGATGCATTTGGTTTATTCTCTCAAACAACAGATTCATCTTCCGTCTCCTAGAATTGTATGGTCATATTGTTATACTAATGTGAACATCAATTCATTGATTAAATGTGTCCTGAAACCTGCCATATCTATTCATAAATTAATGTTTCATTATTAGAATGACAAATTATCAAAGTATTTCTTGTAGATAGAAAAATGCATATTACAAATATTTGAGTAGACTGACCAGAGCAGTTTAAAAAGCAGCATCAGTCAAAAGACAGACAGTGAGGTATCAGATTTAGATTGTATTGAGTATACAGTCCACACCATATCTATTTTGACAGTGAAACTGACATTTTAAATGTGACTCTATACTCCAGCATTTTGGATTTGAGATCAAATGTTTCATATGAGGTGACAGTATATAATGTCACCTTTTATTTGAGGGTATTTTAATACATATCTGTTTCACCGTTTAGAAATTAAAGCACTTTATGTATCTAGTCCCCCCATTTGAAGAAGTCATAACTATTCTGACCAATTCACTTACAGTGTATTAAAGAAGTCAAAGGTGTATTATTTGGTCCCAAACTCGTTGGTTGCATTTGCAGTTTGTTTGGTTGTGTTTTGGGTTATGTTTTGTCCAACAGTAACTGAATGGTGGATGATGACTGGAGTAATTTTATGTCTAAGTGAGTAATTAACATGTTTCTAAACACTACTAAATTAATCCTGATGGTCCCATGATTAAGAAAAATCATGAATGAATCATGAATAATAATGAATGAGAAAGTTACAGAGGCTACAACAAAACATGCTAACCTCTCACCATTACCAATAACAGAGGGGGTATGATCCTTGTTCCTCTGTAACTTTCTCATTCATCATCATTCACGATTCATTCATGATTATTCATAATCATTGTAGCATCCACATAAATGTAGAAGTGTTCAGAAACATATTCTATTCTTACTGACAATACAAGTGAAGTGACTCCAAAATGACAGGACATTATTCACCATTCAGTTTCTATTGGGAAAAACATCATCCAAAACACAACCAAGACAAACTGCAAATGCATTCAACAAGTTTGTAGAATCACAAGCTTGATGTAATCACTGTGGGTAAGGAATATGGGACCAAATACTAAACTTATGACTACTTTAATACAATATAAGTGAATATGTCCAAATTATTACGACATATACAAATGGGAGAACTAGATACATAAAGTGATTTCATTTTTAAACAGTAACACAGATATGTATGAAAATATCCTCAAATAAAAGGTGACATTCTGTACTGTCACCTAATATGAAACATTATTCTGGAGCATAGCACCAAATGTAAAACTGTAAGCTTCACTGTCCAAACACATATGGTGTGGACTATGTGTGCCTGGTAAACACATGTGGTTCTGGTGAACAGTTATCACTTGTTGACCAACTACAGGAATACTGACCTCAGAGTCTCCAGTTTACAGTTGGGATTCCCCAGTCCAGCAGGGAGCAGCTTCACTCCTGAATCCTTCAGGTCATTGTAACTCAGGTCCAGCTCTCTCAGGTGTGAGGGGTTTGACTTCAGAGCTGAGACCAGAGAAGCACATCCTTCCTCTGTGACTAGACAGCCTGACAGCCTGCAAAGAGTCAAATCATATTAAAACCACACTGATATTCTTTGGTGGTGAAAATAGTGGCAGTATATTTTTTCAACTTGTTCAGATATATCAGAGTCCTGAAACCTGCCATATCTATTCATAAATTAATGTATCATTATTAGAAATGACAAATTATCAAAGTATTGCTTGTAGAGAGAAAAATATAAAAGTACAAATATTTGTGCAGACTGACCAGAGCAGTTTAAAAAGCAGTATCAGTCAAAAGACAGACAGTGAGGTATCAGATTTAGATTGTATTGAGTATACAGTCCACACCATATCTATTTTGACAAAGATAACATTTTAAATGTGGCTCTATACTCCAGCATTTTGGATTTGAGACCAAATGTTTCATATGAGGTGACAGCATATAATGTCACCTTTTATTTGAGGGTATTTTAATACATATCTGTTTCACCGTTTAGAAAATGAAAGCACTTTATGTATCTAGTCCCCCTATTTGAAGAAGTCAAAAGTATTCTGACCAATTCAATTATAGTGTATTAAAGTAGTCAAAAGTTTAGTATTTGGTCCAAACTCGTTGGTTGCATTTGAAGTTTGTTTTGGTTGTGTTTTGGGTTACGTTTTGCCCAATAGTAACTGAATGGTGGATGATGACTGGAGTAATTTTCTGTCTAAGTGAGTAGATAACATGTTTCTAAACACTACTAAATTAATCCTGATGATGCCTTGATTAAGAAAAATCATGAATGAATCATGAATAATAATGAGTGAGAAAGTTGCAGAGGTTACAACAAAACATGCTAACCTCTCACCATTACCAATAACAGAGGGGGTATGATCCTTGTTCCTCTGTAACTTTCTCATTCATCATCATTCACGATTCATTCATGATTATTCATAATCATGGTAGCATCCACTGTGACTGCCATGATTGAGATAGATCATGAATGAATCATGAATAATAATTAATGAGAAAGTTAAAGAGGCTACAACAAAACATGCTAACCTCTCACCATTAACATCAAATAAAAGGTGACATTCTGTAATGTCACCTAATATGAAAAATTATATCTCAAATCCAAAATACTGGAGTATAGCACCAAATGTAAAACTGTAAGCTTCACTGTCCAAACACATATGGTGTGGACTATGTGTGCCTGGTAAACACATGTGGATCTGGTGAACAGTTATCACTTGTTGACCAACTACAGGAATACTGACCTCAGAGTCTCCAGTTTACAGTGGGGATTCCCCAGTCCAGCAGAGAGCAGCTTCACTCCTGAATCCTTCAGGTCATTGTTACTCAGGTCCAGCTCTCTCAGGTGTGAGGGGTTTGACCTCAGAGCTGAGACCAGAGAAGCACAGCCTTTCTCTGTGACTAGACAGCCTGACAGCCTGACAGAAAATTGTGGCAGTATATTTTTTGTGTCCAGTGTATGTGTGTGTGTGATACACTGATACACTTGCACACATACACACTGGACACACACATACACACACACACACACACACAGTCTTTATATAACTTAGTCCAAGTGGTGGTCAGAATGTTTGTCTTAACTAGCCTGATAACTCCAACATGTATGTTATGAACATTGACATAAACCCTCTACATACTTGAGTTTCTCCAGTCTGCAGTGTGGATCCTCCAGTCCAGCAGAGAGCAGTCTGACTCCTGAGTCTCCTGGGTGATTGTAGCTCAGGTCCAGCTCTCTCAGGTGTGAGGGGTTTGACTTCAGAGCTGAGACCAGAGAAGCACAGCCTTCCTCTGTGACTAGACAGCCTGACAGCCTGCAGAGTCAAATCATATTAAAACCACACTGCTATTCTTTGGTGGTGAAAATAGTGGCAGTATATTTTTTCAACTTGTTCAGATATATCAGAGTCCTGAAACCTGCCATATCTATTCATAAATTAATGTATCATTATTAGAAATGACAAATTATCAAAGTATTGCTTGTAGAGAGAAAAATATAAAAGTACAAATATTTGAGTAGACTGACCAGAGCAGTTTAAAAAGCAGTATCAGTCAAAAGACAGACAGTGAGGTATCAGATTTAGATTGTATTGAGTATACAGTCCACACCATATCTATTTTGACAAAGATAACATTTTAAATGTGGCTCTATACTCCAGCATTTTGGATTTGAGACCAAATGTTTCATATGAGGTGACAGCATATAATGTCACCTTTTATTTGAGGGTATTTTAATACATATCTGTTTCACCGTTTAGAAAATGAAAGCACTTTATGTATCTAGTCCCCCTATTTGAAGAAGTCAAAAGTATTCTGACCAATTCAATTATAGTGTATTAAAATAGTCAAAAGTTTAGTATTTGGTCCAAACTCGTTGGTTGCATTTGAAGTTTGTTTTGGTTGTGTTTTGGGTTATGTTTTGCCCAATAGTAACTGAATGGTGGATGATGACTGGAGTAATTTTCTGTCTAAGTGAGTAGATAACATGTTTCTAAACACTACTAAATTAATCCTGATGATGCCTTGATTAAGAAAAATCATGAATGAATCATGAATAATAATGAGTGAGAAAGTTGCAGAGGTTACAACAAAACATGCTAACCTCTCACCATTACCAATAACAGAGGGGGTATGATCCTTGTTCCTCTGTAACTTTCTCATTCATCATCATTCACGATTCATTCATGATTATTCATAATCATGGTAGCATCCACTGTGACTGCCATGATTGAGATAGATCATGAATGAATCATGAATAATAATTAATGAGAAAGTTACAGAGGCTACAACAAAACATGCTAACCTCTCACCATTAACATCAAATAAAAGGTGACATTCTGTAATGTCACCTAATATGAAAAATTATATCTCAAATCCAAAATACTGGAGTATAGCACCAAATGTAAAACTGTAAGCTTCACTGTCCAAACACATATGGTGTGGACTATGTGTGCCTGGTAAACACATGTGGATCTGGTGAACAGTTATCACTTGTTGACCAACTACAGGAATACTGACCTCAGAGTCTCCAGTTTACAGTGGGGATTCCCCAGTCCAGCAGAGAGCAGCTTCACTCCTGAATCCTTCAGGTCATTGTTACTCAGGTCCAGCTTTCTCAGGTGTGAGGGGTTTGACTTCAGAGCTGAGACCAGAGAAGAACAGCCTTCCTCTGTGATTAGACAGCCTGACAGCCTGCAAAGAGTCAAATCATATTAAAATCACACTGCTATTCTTTGGTGGTGAAAATAGTGGCAGTATATTTTTTCAACATTTTCATTTATACCAGTGTCCTGAAACCTGCCATATATATATAATTATTAGAAAAAATCATAATATTGTGTGTAGAGAGAAACATGTATAGTACAACTATTTGAGTAGACTGACCAGACCAGTTTAAAAAGCAGTATCAGTCAAAAGACAGACAGTGAGGTATCAGATTTAGATTGTATTGAGTATACAGTCCACACCATATCTATTTTGACAGTGAAGCTAACATTTTAAATGTGGCTCTGTACTCCAGCATTTTGGATTTCAGATCAAATGTTTCATATGAGGTGACAGTATATAATGTCACCTTTTATTTGAGGGTATTTTAATACATATCTGTTTCACCGTTTAGAAATAAAAGCACTTTATGTATCTAGTCCCCCCATTTGACGAAGTCAAACGTATTCTGACCAATTCACTTATAGTGTATAAAAGTAGTCAAAGTTTAGTATTTGGTCCCAAACTCGTTGGTTGCATTTGCAGTTTGTTTTGGTTGTGTTTTGGGTTATGTTTTGTCTGATAGTAACTGAATGGTGGATGATGACTGGATTAATCTTCTGTCTAAGTGAGTAGATAACATGTTTCTAAACATTACTAAATCAATCCTGATGATGCCATGATTAAGAAAAATCATGAATGAATCATGAATAATAATGAGTGAGAAAGTTACAGAGGCTACAACAAAACATGCTAACCTCTCACCATTACCAATAACAGAGGGGGTATGATCCTTGTTCCTCTTTAACTTTCTCATTCATCATCATTCACGATTCATTCATGATTATTCATAATCATGGTAGCATCCACATGAATGTAGAAGTGAAACATCTTCTATTCTTACTGACAATGCAAGTGAAGTGACTCCAAAATGACAGGACATTATTCACCATTCAGTTTCTATTGGGAAAAATATCATCCAAAACACATCCAAGACAAACTGCAAATGCATTCAACAAGTTTGTAGAATCACAAGCTTGATGTAATCACTGCAGGTAAGGAATATGGGACCAAATACTAAACTTTTGACTAAATTAATCCTAGTGTGTGTGTTTGTGTGTCCAGTGTGTGTGTGTGTCCAGTGTGTGTGTCCAGGTTGTTTGTGTGTCCAGCGTGTGTGTGTGTGTCCAGTGTGTAAGTGTGTGTCCAGTGTGTGTGTGTGTGTGTCCAGGTTGTGTGAGTGTCCAGTGTGTGTGTGTGTGTCCAGTGTGTGTCAAGTGTGTGTGAGTGTGTCCAGTGTGTGTGAACCAAAACAAACTGCAAATGCATTCAACAAGTTTGTAGAATCACAAGCTTGATGTAATCACTGCAGGTAAGGAATATGGGACCAAATACTAAACTTATGACTACTTTAATACAATACAAGTGAATATGTCCAAATTATTACAACTTTTTCAAATGGGAGAACTAGATACATAAAGTGCTTTCATTTCTAAACAGTAACACAGATATGTATGAAAATATCCTCAAATAAAAGGTGACATTATATACTGTCGCCTAATATGAAACATTTTATCCCAAATCCAAAATGCTGGAGCATAGCACCAATGAGTGTGTGTTCATTGAGTGATACAGGAATACTGACCTCAGAGTCTCCAGTTTACAGTGGGGATTCCCCAGGACAGCAGAGAGCAGATTCACTCCTGAATCCTTCAGGTCATTGTTACTCAGATCCAGCTCTCTCAGGTGTGAGGGGTTTGACTTCAGAGCTGAGACCAGAGAAGCACAGCCTTCCTCTGTGACTCCACAGCCTGACAGCCTGACAGAGAGATCATCATGATTTCACAAACACACTGTTAATTTAACACCAGTAGTGTAGAAGGACAATGGCAGATGCATTTGGTTTATTCTCTCAAACAACATATAGATTCATCTTCCGTCTCCTAGAATTGTATGGTCATATTGTTATACTAATGTGAACACCAATGCACTGATTCAGTACGTTTTTCTATTTAATATTATATATTATATACATATTATAATACATATATTTCTCGAAACTGAATATTTCTTCCTGATGATTAGTTCTTATATGTCATTTGATGTACTCACAGAGCAGCTCTGGAGGCTTTGACCACTGGCAGCAGCCTCAGAAGACCTTCCTCTGATCTGGAGTATTTCTTCAGGTCAAACACATCCAGCTCCTTTTCTGAAGTCAGCAACACAAAGACCAGAGCTGACCACTGTGCAGGTGACAGTTCTTCTTCTGAGAGACTTCCTGATCTCAGGAAGCTTTGGATCTCCTCCACTAGAGAATGGTCATTCAGTTCATTCAGACAGTGGAACAGATTGATGCACCTCTCTGGAGAGGGATTCTGCCTGATCTTCTCCTTGATGTACTTGACTGTTTCTTCGTGGCTCTGTGAGCTGCTTCTTGTCTTTGTCAGTAGACCTCGTAAGTACTTCTGATTGGACTCCAGTGAGAGGCCCAGAAGGAAGCGGAGGAACAGGTCCAGGTTTCCCGTCTCACTTTGTAAGGCTTTATCCACAGCACTCTTGTAGACAGTAACTTCAGTAACTTGCGGATCGGCCATTAGATTCTCATTGTTGTTGATGAATGAGAGGAACACATATACAGCAGCCAGAAACTCCTGAATGCTCAGATGCACGAAGCAGTACACCTTGTCCTGGTACAGCCCACGTTCCTCTTTAAAGATCTGTGTGCACAATCCTGAGTACACTGAGGCTTCATTGACATCAATGCCAGCCTCTTTCAGGTCTTCTTCATAGAAAATCAGATTGCCATTCACAAGCTGTTGAAAAGCCAGTTTTCCCAGTGACAGAATGCTCTCTTTATTCCAGTGTGGACCTGTCTCTTCTTTCCCAAGATACTTTTCATTCTTCTGTTTGGTATGAAACATCACAAGGTGTGAGTACATCTCAGTCAGAGTCTTTGGCATCTCTTCTCTCTTGTCTGTACTCAACATGTTTTCAAGGACTGTTGCAGAAATCCAACAGAAGACTGGAATGTGGCACATGATGTGGAGGCTCCTTGATGTCTTTATGTGTGAGATGATTCTGCTGGCCAGGTCCTCATCACTGAATCTCTTCCTGAAGGACTCCTCCTTCTGTGGGTCATTGAACCCTCGTACCTCTGTCACCTGGTCAACACACCCTGAACGGATCCTATTGGCTGCTGCAGGTCGGGTAGTTATCCAGAGGAGAGCAGAGGGAAGCAGATTTCCATTGATGAGATTTGTCAGCAGAACATCCACTGAGGTTGACTCTGTGACGTCAAAACAAATCTTGTTCTTCTGTCTAAGGGCAGTCGGCACTCATCCAGACCATCAAAGATGAACAGAACTTTGTACTTGTCGTAGTTGGAGATCCTTGATTCTTTGGTTTCGATTGAGAAGTGATTGAGAAGTTCAATCAACGTGTGTTTTTCACCTTTCATCAAATTCAGCTCCCGAAAAGGGAATGAAAATACAAATTGGACATCCTGATTTGCTTTTCCTTCAGCCCAGTCCAGAATTAACTTCTGCACAGAGACTGTTTTTCCGATGCCAGCGACTCCCTTTGTCAGCACAGTTCTGATACGTTTGTCTTGTCCAGTTAAGGGTTTGAAGATGTCTTTACATTTGATTGCAGTCTCTGGTCTTGCTTGTTTCCTGGTTGTTGTCTCAATCTGTCTCAGCTCATGTTCATTATTGACCTCTCCTGTTCCACCCTCTGTGATGTAGAGCTCTGTGTAGATCTTATTGAGAAGTGTTGGGTTTCCTTGTTTAGCGATCCCCTCAAATACACATTGAAACTTCTTCTTTAGATTAGATTTGAGTTCACGTTGAAGTATCACAGCACGCTCATCTGAATCTAGAAATAACACAGAGGATATTAATATTACATCTGTTTTAATGCCTACAGTATTGTAAGACTGTCTTATAAAGTTTAAATTATAGTCATTTATTCTCTTGTCTGTATAAATGTGTAAATGTTTTCATAATGCATTACACACTGGTGTGACTGATTTATATAATTATTGATGGCATTAATAATGTTGTCTCTCTCTCCTCTTCTCTCTGTCTAATTTAATCACCACAACACATCCCTGCTGCTACTTGATGAGGTCACTAGGTGTTTTGTTAAGGCTGCTACAATATCATTGAGTTACACAGCTACTTTAGCTGTACTTTAGCTACAGCTTTTAAATGTTCTAAAACAGAATTCAACATGAGGCAGACAGCTCTTACTTTTCTCCAGTGTGTCAGCAAGCTCCTTCTGGTTCATTTTCCTCAGGACGTGCAGTGTGATCTTCAGAGCCCCCTCTCTGGCACTGCTCTCCTGCTTCTCATCTTCAGCATCCACCACTTCCTTATCCTGCTTCTGAATCTCAAAGCCTTCTGGGAGTTCTGGACTAAGAATCCTCTTGAACATCTTCAGCTCGTTCTTCACAAATGTCATAATATTCTCTTCAAGCAACTGAAATAAATCAAGTAAATAAGTTAAGCAAGAGACTAAATGCTTTCTCATTAACACATGAATGAATGATTGACAGATCACCTTTACTTGAGGTAAACAAAAACAAATGTACATAACAGGACCACATACACTGAATATGGAGGCCAGGTCTGTTTGATGACTCTGGGAAGACTGACCACTGAGAATCTCTGACTCTGATCTCTCCTGTTGGTTTCTGTGGACAAAACATGAGATTACATCTCCTCATCCAAGGAGTGCACACACACACACACACACACACACAGAGGGAATGTAGTGTTTGTTTAATATTGTTTTAGGTCTATGAAAATGGAAAAAAGGATTAGCCTATGGATTATGAAAACAACAAAAAGAAATGGGAAAATGGGAGAGGAGAAATGACTAGAGACAGTGTTGTTTAACTCACAGACCATGACCCATGAGTTCTTCTTACCTTTGTTCAGTAGAAAAGTCTCCCTCTCTAAACACTATAGGTTGTTTCATAGACCGGTCACTCTTCATGGACACACAGCTGGGTACAGGGGAGGCTGGTCTCTCCTGATTGATTGGACTTCAACACAACAGATACAAACATTACATCTCTCATCTACTCTGAGCTCAGATGGGGAAACATATGAAGAGTTTCATTCTAACACGCCATTTTCAGAAATGTTGGTAAATTAGCTTTTATTGTTTAAAGAAATTATGAAAGAGATTGGTGTGTTTTTTCACTAGCTAATCATGGCATGGGATTGTCCAATGACAGACATGTATTTGTTTAAAATCCATCACTTGATGGTTTCATTTCAGAGAAAAAATGCTATATTGCTGCCTCACTCTCAGAGAAATCAGTAGTATTGCTAGGTTTTACACAGTAACAAATGTAACAAATAACTACATTTGTAATAAAGAACTGTGGTCCTCAGTAGCTCAGCTGGTAGAGCACAGCGCTTGTAACGCAAAGGTAGTGGGTTCGATCCCCGGGACCACCCATACACAAAAAAAATTAATGTATGCACGCATGACTAAGTCGCTTTGGATAAAAGCGTCTGCTAAATGGCATATTATGTACAACATTCAATACAGTAATATGAGATCTGTATGTAAAACTTTTACATTTTAGTCATTTAGCAGATGTTCTTATCCAGGACTGGTTTCCCAAAAGAATCTTAAGGCTAAGTTCATCGTTAGAATCTTCCTAGGAGCATCATAGATGCTTTTTTGCCCTTCCGCATGACTTTATACATTTATACATATTATTTATACACAGAAGATCTCCAGTAAACATAGAATCACATGGTTTATCCGTCTATTTGTGACCGCCGATAAATTCAGAACAAAGTTGAGTACAAATACAAAGTTGCCAATGTCTTTGCAATTGATTCAAACAAGGGACATATGCAATTTTTTTCAAATGAAAACCGAGATGACTGCATTAAAATATAAACAGTAGGCTATAGTCCTATTTCAATCATATTGAAATGTATTAAATGTTCAATATATTTAGTTTTATTTTGCTACTTGGAGGCTACTGTCTGTAGATTGTCTCAATATATTTCATGATGTGTAGCCTAACATGTGAACAATGATTTGCCAAATCTGTGATTTAGAATAAGCCGCCTCAATATTTGCAGCCGTAGGTGGTAATATCTCTCTAGGAGCTGATCTATCATCAGTATTGTGAATTAATTATAAGATAAGATTTTAATGGAGAAAACTGATCCGAGAGCAGCGCTCCTTTTCTTTCGATCCTATCAGTATCGACACATGCTCCACCGGACGTGATACCTTGTCATGCTGCTGATCCAGTTTCTACTGGTCTGCCTGCGGATATGGAACTCTGACCTGTTCACCGGACGTGCGACCTTGTCCCGAACCTGCTGTTTCGACCCTCTCTCTCTCTCCTTCTCTCTCTCTCTCTCTACCACACCTGCTGTCTCGACCTCTGAATGCTCGGCTATGAACAGCCAACTGACATTTACTCCTGAGGTGCTGACGTGTTGCACCCTCTATAACCACTTATTATTTGACCCTGCTAGTCATCTATTAACATTTGAACATCTTGAAGAACGATCTGGCCTTAATGGCCATATCCTCTTATAATCTCCCCCAGCACAGCCAGAAGAGGACTGGCCACCCCTCAGAGCCTGGTTCCTCTCTAGGTTTCTTCCTAGGTTCCTGCCTTTCTAGGGAGTTTTTCCTAGCCACCGTGCTTCTACATCTGCATTGCTTTGCTCTTTGGGGTTTTAGACTGGGTTTCTATATAAGCACTTTGTGACAACACTGCTGATGTAAAAAAATATATAATTGTGGTACGCATATGAAGCAGACCAGGCCAGGGTTTAGGGTTTGAGAAGTCAAAGAAGTAAAAATGACTTCCTTAGTTGTTAGTAAAAAATTGTTTAACTCAGCATTGTTGGTTAAGGGCTCGTAAGTAAGCATTTCACAGTAAGGTCTACACCTGTTGTATTAGGAGCATGTGACAAATCTAATTTGGATTGATTGATTTGTTCATTTTATAAATGTTCTGTCTTTAGTAGTTGAACACATTATTACTTCAACCTCGTGAAAGTGACAAACTGACACGTTTTCATGTTAGTCAAAAACAACTTCATATGGAAGGAGTGCCTTTGATTTGACGGCCTGCACATGCGCAGTTCGGCGTGAGACGACCGTTCGGCGTGAGACGACTGCTCGACCTGATGACATGTTTTTATGCATGACCTTCAAATTAAATTAAATGAAATTGTATGTCACATGCGCCGAATACAACAGTGGTACACTTTACCGTGAAATGCTTACTTACGAGCCCTTTCCCAACAATGCAGAGTTAAAAAGTCACAAAAATTAGCTAAATAAAAAAAGGAAATAGTAACATAATAAAATAATAATAATGAGGCTATAAGGAGTACCAGTACTGAGTCAATGTGCAGGGTACCAGGTGGTTGAGGTAATAACTAGACTATATACAAGGAGTACCAGTACTGAGTCAATGTCCAGGGGTACCAGGTAGTTGAGGTAATTGAGGTAATATGTACATGTAGGTAGGGGTAAAAGTGACTAGGAAATCAGGATAGAGATTACATCTCCTCATCCAGGGAGTGCACACACACTCACTGACAGACACACACAGACACACACACACACACACACACACACACACACACACACACACACACACACACACACACACACATACACACACACACACTCAAAGGGAATGTTGTGTTTGTTTGATAATGTTTCAGGACTATGAAAATGGAAAAAAGGTTTAGCCTATGGATTATGAAAACAACAAAAAGAAATGGGAAAATGGGAGAGGAGAAATGACTAGAGACAGTGTTGTTTAACTCACTGACCATGACCCATGAGTTCTTCTTACCTTTGTTCACTAGAAAAGTCTCCCTCTCTAAAGGTCATAGGATGACCCATAGACCGGTCACTCTTCATGGACACACAGCTGGGTACAGGGGAGGCTGGTCTCTCCTGCTTGATTGGACTTCAACACAACAGACACAAACATTACATCTCTCATCTACTCTGAGCTAAGATGGGGAAACAAGAGTTTCATTCAAAAACGCTATATATCCATTTTCAGAAATGTTCGTAAATTAGCTTTCATTGTTTAGAGAAATTATGAAAGACATTGGTGTGTTTTTTCACTATCTAATCATGGCATGGGGTTGTTCAATGACAGACATGTATTTGTTTAAAATCTATCACTTAAAGGTTTCATTTTAGAGAGACAAATAATCATGTTTTTTTGCAAAATGCTATATATCTGCCTCACTCTCAGAGAAATAAGTAGTACTGCTAGGTTTTACACAGTAATAATATATATCGGCCTCACTCTCAGAGAAATAAGTAGTACTGCTAGGTTTTACACAGTCAAATGTGACCGACCGGCTCGATTCGATCTTATGTAGCAACATTTGAAATTGTGTTTTTGACATTGGATAAAAGTAGAGACTCAGCTAGAAAAAGGTATATCATAGACTACAGTTGAGGAACAATGGGAAAGTAATTCTGCTTTGAAAGATGATAAACTTTTTACCTCAATTTTGAGAAAATGGCCATTAAATGTTTTGGTTCACCTACTGGAGAGCTCTTCTTTATCTACAGTGGTATTACTTTGGCAGATAATGTCACCCATCTAAATAACTAGTATATATATATATATATATATATATATATATATATATATATATATATATATATATATATATATATATAGTTAACTAAATGTATGGTGTTTTTGGTTTATGTCAATTTCATTGTTTGTTATGCTATAAATGGTTATGTTATGGTAAAATGAACTAGAAAATGTCATATTTTGAAATTCTGAGTAATTACTACTTTAGTAAGGATATACTTTATTCAGTACTACTGCAGTTGCTAAATAATTCCAATAGATGGCAGCGTAAGACCATGAATGACATTTCAGAAGGTTAGTTTAGTTTTCTCCCTGGATACACCACCACTCCACCTCACAGGAAAACTCCTGCACACGCTTTTTACTGTCCCTTTCCACACTGCTAACGCAAGAGGAACGACTGAAAAAACATTTAACAGATTACTGTGAAATAATATAATGATGATTCATGTTTATTATTAGCTGTTTTTATGCTCATGTTTTGAAATTATACTTCATTACTATAACGATTATCAATAAGCCTGAACATTAATTTAGTCACCTCTGGTCGAGAAAAACGTATTTTCCTAGTACATTTATTGTCAGATTCATCAACCAGGAGCCAGCACTCTGCCTTCTAGCACAAGCGAGGGGCATGTTGAGGTACATTTGCTAACTGGGAGGGTTGCATGATGTAATTCATTGGTGGGCTGGAAGACGCACTCTTGTCTTATCTATTCCGAGGTTGTTTAATCAATATATTAGATATTTTAAAATGCATGTATACTAGGGTTGAGGTTGGAGCATCTGACTAGTGATTATTTACCCGGGGTTCAACACCTGCTATAGTCAATATTTAATTGCTCTTCCAAAAGCATCACAGGCCTAATACGAGATATATAGCTAGCTAAAGTAATGAGTGACCATTTTAGAAAATCATGGGACATATAGTATTTGGTTGCATGCTATTTTATGTCAATCATATTGATCCTTGTAGCCTATAACTGATGCTTCGTGGTCTTATGCTGCCATCTATTGGAAATATTTAGCAATTAAAAGTTATTAATTCACGTACAGACGTTGGTGAGGCAGCTGAGAAATAAAGTGTATTAGATCAGTCTCAAACCTGCCCCACGCCAATTACTGGACCTTCACACAGAAGTTACTAGGTCACCCAATTCAAACCACATTTGAAAAATAAAACAAATGTGTCTTATTTATCAAGTGTTCTGTTTTGCAATCATCCATATAATAAAATAACAACAAAATAATCAAAACGCTATTTAATACTATAATTGTATTTACTAAGATAATATTATTACGAAAATAGTTTCTAAAAGTGTTCTAGGCTACCCTACCCTAGAATTAGGGGTTACGGCTAAAATAGGTCATAAGTAGGGTAAGAGTTTCTGTATAGCACTTTGTGACATCTGCTGGTGTAAAAAGGGCTTTATAAATACATTTGATTGATTGTTAGGTTTAGGGTTTTTATGGCAAAAAACTGTATGGGTTTATGGCAGTCTTGCTCCTCCTTGTGGCCGTATGTGGGTACTACATAACTCATTCATGACACTTGCTAGGCTCATAATCTGAGGTAGCAACTGCATCAGATCTACAAATCCATTAGCTAGACCACCCGATTAGACAACAATCACCCCATTATACCCATTTGGTTTGCAACTCAGAGAACCTGCGCAGCATTTGCTCAATTTGATGCCTACGAACAAAGATTTCGATGCATATCAAATTACCCAGCAGCCATTTAGAAACAACAAGTCCTCAAAGAAAAGGTTATTTCTTAATTAAAAAATTTATTCTGGCTGTTTAAATCGCCCACATCTTGAAAAAGAGGACAGGGACATGCGTTTTATTTAGATTGTACACATTTTTCTTAAAACAAATATGGTTAACCATGACCAGAAAATGTTTAATGTTTGATGGCTATCCGCCAGCCATCGCCTCTTAAACTGTGTCTCACCTCACTAAAGGTGACCACAACAGTACTCAGGTGAACAGTGTGCACGCTCACCAAGTAGCCCTAACCTTGTTAATAATAAGTTATCTGAGGTAAACCTACAGGGTTAACGCTCACCAAGTAGCTGTAACCTTGTTAATAATAAGTTACCTGAGGTAAACCTACAGGGTTAACGCAGGCAGGTCTCATTGATAACAATAGTGAAGCTGGCATTGTGACGCACAACAATGGACTGGGAATAGAACGTTCTGAAGGCGAGTCGGTGTCACAGAGCTCAATAGAACTAATAGGAGCTGGCAGGGTGAAAAATGATCAAACATAAGTCCTGTTTTTTTCTCGATTACTTCATAACCAGGGACAGAATGTAATATTATGAAACTGGGCTCCATGGTGGATGCAATTAACTTGTTTCATCAGAAATAAACGTTGTAAAAAATGTCACTTGAGGCGCCCCGAAAATAATATTCAAAAGTTCAGTCCTTGGACACAGAGGGTTTAAACACTAAAGTTACCATCCATCTAGTGAAGAGAGGAGAACCGGACAGAGGGAGCGTAGGAAGCCAGCATCCGTCAACGAGGGAGAAGCCCTCCACGGTATTTAACAGGTGGAAGAAACAACCAAGGAGCTTCATCGTTCCACAAGAAATGCAGGCAGCCGGTGATGATGTAGTGGTAGCTAGGATAACTAGGATGCTGCTGGTAGAGTAGCTAGCTTAGCTAGCTGTACCGACTAGCTTGGCTAGCTAGCAGGTCGTTCGTCTGTCCCTCGAGGATGATGACGAATCCGGTGAACCACAAGATGAAACAAGGATAGCGAGTGAAAAGGATCTGGCTACACTCATACTGTCACTGACCATTACGCAAAAAGCAAATTGAACAATAAACATCGGTGTCTCAACATTGTAACGAACTCCGTCGTTGTTCCCCAAGATCACCTCAGCCCACTCTGCGCGTAACTGGACAATATGCTTGGCGCCAAACCGTACGTGGACGCGAACAGTTCTGTACGGAGACGCGGACAGTTCCAGAACGCGGACAACAGCAGTGCCACATAATAAACTAAACCCAGTCTTTAAAGTCGGGTACATTAGTAATATTATTTTATTTATTATGTCAAACAAAAGAAAATCGTTTTTTAAACAAGATTTTGAGATCTGGGCACGTATCCAAAAAGCGTCTCAGAGTAGTAAAATTGGTCCTCTCTCTCCCCAGACAGACTCATTTAATACTGGCTTGTTACAATATTTTGAGATCTGGGCCCATATCCAAAAAGCGTCTCAGAGTAGAAAATGTGTCGTATAAGTGCTGAGAATAAAGCCATTTTAGTCCTACTCTTATGGCTATAAATTAAAGCTATGCATGAAGCCTCTTTATTCATAAGTGTCCCACCTAGTTGGCAGATATTTAGGACACCTCATGAGCTGTCCTAACCAGTTAAGAGGTACCAGCAGGTGTCTTGATAATAGAAACATGCAGCGAGTCAGTGGTTCCTGTGCAACATGTAATTGCTTTGGAGCAGTGGTGACCTGTCATTCAGGGCAGAGCCCCACCTGTTTAGCAGATGCTCTTACCCAGAGCGATTTACAGTAAGTGCATTCATCTTAAGATAGCTAGGTGAGACAACCAGAAAATACAGTCAAATATACAGGATACGAACATTCAATTTCAGCTAAACAATGGATATATAGCGTTTTGCAATACAAATCTAAAATCTATTAATTAAACATCTGAGAACAGAATATTGAAGGTACACATAAGCAACCATTTCTGATTAAAAAACACATGTGAAAAATTGTGGAAATAGCATTTAGGAAATAAACTCTTAATAATTCTTTAAACAAAATTGTCATCTCACCTCTTAGCTTTGGTGTCATGTTCCCCAGAGAGACTCATTTTAGAGGCAGGGCCCCCCTCCTCTCTCTCCCCAGAGAGACTCATTTTAGACCACTGACCCCTAAACAGAGATCCAACATGTTGGTTGTAGTTAACACAGTAATTCTTGAATGTGAATTGTTATCATTTATTAATTATCTCTTACAAAACATTTACTAACAGACATATCGAAACAGTCAGGTGATTTAATGCAATCACATGAATATGTAGTTGTGACATCTCTTCACCATGGCCATGTCACACACTTATTTGTATTCATTAAAAGTCGGCCATTTATTATTTTTGAATCTGTTATTTTCTAAACGTATCTGAGAATGTAGACAGAAGGGCTAAAACAGGCTTGATTGATCTGGGGGGGATCAGTGATCTATACAGAAAGGTTTTTTGCAACAATTAAGAGATTGTATATTATTTAAAGTAGGCTAGGTTATAATGTATAACAGTTTTTTTTGTTGTTGTGTAAAGCAGATCAAGGTCTATACCTCAGCCAGTGGCGTCCCGTCATTCAGGGCAGGTGGCCTTTCCTGTTTTGCATGTTATTGTGGCATTAATACATGTCACATATCAGTTTGCTAACAATGTAAAAAAAATATATACACTATCGGTCAAAGGTTTTAGACCACCTACTCATTCAAGGGTTTTTCTTTATTTTTACTATTTTCTACATTGTAGAATAATAGTGAAGACATCAAAACTATGAAATGACACATATGGAATCATGTAGTAACCAAAAAAGTGTTAAACAAATCAAAATATATTTTATATTTGAGATTCTTCAAATAGCCTCCCTTTGCCTTGATGACAGCTTTGCACACTCTTGGCATTCTCTCGACCATCGACCCGTCATTCAGGGCAGGTGGCCTTTCCTGTTTTGCATGTTATTTTGGCATTAATACGTGTCACATATCAGTTTGCAAAAAATACAAAAATATATATATATCATTGAGTTAATATAGCCGCATCTCTTTTTTGTTTTCTTGAGTAAGGCAGCTCCAAAATGCAGTTGTTTCAGCCTAGCTCAGTGCTTTCTGTGGTGGTGGGGCAAGCCAGAAGAAAATACGGAGCGCTGCACCGTGATTGGCTCAGTGTTCTGTCACTCATGGGGACACTACGTCACTGCCAAGTCTAAGGGTAGAGCTAGAAAATTCAAGCCCCCTGGGTGCTGCCACAGAGTCACAGATAAAATGACGTCAAATCACATTATATCTACAGTAGCTTTGATTGAACTGATCATGTCAACATCATACTTTCAAAATCTTAGCCAGCAGTCATCATCATGAATCAAGTCGACAATCTACAGACAAATCCTTTTTAATCCTTGTCATATGAAGATAAATAATGAAGAGAAATGATAGGACAGCTGTTGGGACTCTGCTGTTGGGACTCTGCTGTTGGGACTCTGCTGTTGGGACTCTGCTGTTGGGACTCTGCTGTTGGGACTCTGCTGTTGGGACTCTGCTGTCGGGACTCTGCTGTTGGGACTCTGCTGTTGGGACTCTCTGTGATCATAGCTCAAACCTTCTCTGACTATTGAATGTCTGACGTCGACCTAACCTTATAATAGTTTGTAGTTTAGCCTAGACCTACGAGAGTCTGCCCGTCTTTCCTACATATCAACACATTTATCCGACTTCTAATGTTACCGAGAAATATGTGCCACAGTTTCAACAGCCATTGTGTAACTGCGTAGGCTACACACTTACTTTCACGTTCATATGAGGAAATCACATAACTTCTTACAGTCGCTGGTGCAGCCGCCTGTTCTCTTGCAGATGAAGTAGCTTTTATAGGCAACTCATTCAACCAGCCTAAACAACAGTAAATAAAAGATGTCAAATGGTCAAAAGTCAATCCTGATATAGCCATGTACATCAAAGAGAGGTGTATTGCTACAGATGTAGGATCTTAATTTGAGCCAGTTTGCTACAGCAGGAAAATAATCCTGCAGCAACAGGACATTTCAATTATTATGGGAATGGCCGGCAGGGATGTAGCTCAGTTGGTAGAGCATGGCACTTGCAACGCCAGGGTTGTGGTTTCGATTCCAGTATAAAAAATAAAAATGTATGCGCTCGCAATGTATGTAAGTCGCTCTGGATAAGAGCGTCTGCTAAATGACTAAAATGTAAAAAATCACCATGTAGAATTATGTGTACAGATGTAGGATCTTAATTTGATCACCCCCCACTGCAGAATAACTTTCCCTCAACGCAGTAAATTTAAAACTTGTAGTGTATTTGAGGTTTTAAAAGGCTTCTGAAGTTTGTAATTTCCACTTAGAAATGGCAGACTTGAGTTTCCCTTACTAAAAATGTATCAACCGCTACAAAAATGTCCATTAATTATAATTCACATTTCCTTTTGCTGCAGGAACATTTTCCTGCTGTAGCAAACTGGCTCAAATTAAGATCCTACATATGTACATGCAAATGTACTTGGCGAATAAAGGTGATTCTGATTCTGCAAAGGTTGAGTCTCTAGATTCCCTTGCTGCTCTGGGGAAATAATGAAATGGAAATCATGGGTGATTTAAACTGGGACTGGTTATCTCCAAACTCTGAGGCCATGTCATTTATTACATTTCACCCAATTGATAAAGGACGCTAGAAGGCTGAACCCAGAAGACAACTCTAAATAAACACTAACTGATATTATCCTAAAATCCTTCCACTCATATTGTTGTGTCTCTTTGTTCAACGGACGTCGGGTAGTCTGTGATATTAATATTGTAGAAAACAGTGGGGCAGGGCAGTGAAGCCAGGTCGCTGGCGTAAAAGGCAAACACCCTAAGCATCGCAGCAATAGGGTTAAACCTAATTATAACCTGTCTATAGGGTTGAACCTAATTATAACCTGTCTATAGGGTTAAACCTAATTATAACCTGTCTATAGGGTTAAACCTAATTATAACCTGTCTATAGGGTTAAACCTAATTATAACCTGTCTATAGGGTTAAACCTAATTATAACCTGTCTATAGGGTTAAACCTAATTATAACCTGTCTATAGGGTTAAACCTAATTATAACCTGTCTATAGGGTTAAACCTAATTATAACCTGTCTATAGGGTTAAACCTAATTATAACCTGTCTATAGGGTTAAACCTAATTATAACCTGTCTATAGGGTTAAACCTAATTATAACCTGTCTATAGGGTTAAACCTAATTATAACCTGTCTATAGGGTTAAACATAATTATAACCTGTCTATAGGGTTAAACCTAATTATAACCTGTCTATAGGGTTAAACCTAATTGTAACCTGTCTATAGGGTTAAACCTATTGCTGCGATGGGAATTGTAACCTGGCTCACACTGCCCCCTATAAAAGCAAGTCCTGTGCTTCGACTACTCAGACCCCTCACACATCCGGGCCGTGCATTCTGATGGCCTACTTCTGACACCAATGCAGCAAACAGCAGGGCAGGGAAGCGAACCCAGGTTGCACGTGTAAAAGGCAAACAACCTACGCATCGCACCAATAGGGTTAACCCACATGGTGGGAATTGGAATGTGGCTCACACTGCCCCCTCCGACCAGGAAGTCGACTACTCACACGTCCGGGCCGTGCGTTCTGATGACCTCACAACCGCCATACCACTTCTGACACCAATGTAATTCTCTGGCATATGGAACATTTCTGGAATATTTTATTTCAGCTCATGAAACATGGGACCAACACTTTACATGTTGCTCCAGTATTAATCGGCCAATCCCTAGTGTCCACTGAATGTTGACTAGCAACAAGAAAGTGGTACCTAAAAGACTCCCATGAGTGCCCATTGAAGTGGCTCCAGATGAGGACATCTGAAATAAAAACCCTCCAACTTACAATATGGAGTAAAAAAAAACAAGTGGAGCAAACCAAACCAAACCAGACCAAACCAGACCACACCAAACCAAACCAGACCAGATCAAACCAGACCAAACCAGACTAAACCAAACCAGACCACACCAGACCACACCAAACCAGACCAAACCAAACCACACCAGACCAAACCAGACCAAACCAAACCACACCAAACCACACCAGACCAAACCAGACCAAACCAGACCAAAACAGACCAAACCAAACCAGACCAAACCAAACCAGACCAAACTAGGCCAAACCAGACCAAACCAGACCAAACCAGACCAAACCAAACCAGACCAAACCAGACCAAACCAGACCAAACCAGACCACACCAAACCAGACCAAACCAGACCAAACCAGACCAAACCAAACCAGACCAGACCAAACCAGACCAAACCAGACCACACCAAACCAGACCACACCAAACCAGACCAAACCAAACCAGACCAGACCAGACCAAACCAAACCAGACCAAACCAAACCAAACCAAACCAGACCAGACCAAACCAAACCAGACCAAACCAAACCAGACCAAACCAGACCAAACCAAATCCTGGGAGATACAAGACAGAAAGACTTTGTTCATCAACTTAAAGAAGCAGAGCTACAAAGAGGTGCCAGTCTTCTAACATCTCTAAGGCCAACCAGAACACTGGACCAGCTGCTCTTCAATATCACATAACAGATGGAACCCTTCTGACTAAAGAGATGACAAGCAGAACACTGGACCAGCTGCTCTTCAATATCACATAACAGATGGAACCCTTCTGACTAAAGAGATGACAAGCAGAACACTGGGCCAGCTGCTCTTCAATATCACATAACAGATGGAACCCTTCTGACTAAAGAGATGACAAGCAGAACACTGGGCCAGCTGCTCTTCAATATCACATAACAGATGGAACCCTTCTGACTAAAGAGATGACAAGCAGAACACTGGACCAGCTGCTCTTCAATATCACATAACAGATGGAACCCTTCTGACTAAAGAGATGACAAGCAGAACACTGGACCAGCTGCTCTTCAATATCACATAACAGATGGAACCCTTCTGACTAAAGAGATGACAAGCAGAACACTGGGCCAGCTGCTCTTCAATATCACATAACAGATGGAACCCTTCTGACTAAAGAGATGACAAGCAGAACACTGGGCCAGCTGCTCTTCAATATCACATAACAGATGGAACCCTTCTGACTAAAGAGATGACAAGCAGAACACTGGACCAGCTGCTCTTCAATATCACATAACAGATGGAACCCTTCTGACTAAAGAGATGACAAGCAGAACACTGGACCAGCTGCTCTTCAATATCACATAACAGATGGAACCCTTCTGACTAAAGAGATGACAAGCAGAACACTGGACCAGCTGCTCTTCAATATCACATAACAGATGGAACCCTTCTGACTAAAGAGATGACAAGCAGAACACTGGACCAGCTGCTCTTCAATATCACATAACAGATGGAACCCTTCTGACTAAAGAGATGACAAGCAGAACACTGGACCAGCTGCTCTTCAATATCACATAACAGATGGAACCCTTCTGACTAAAGAGATGACAAGCCAGCACAGGCATAAGCATACTGTCTATTGAGGTGTCGCCAAGAGGTGCGGCCAACGTGCTAACGTCCAACCTCAAAATATAAATGGAAATACCAAAGCCTGTAACAACATGTAGTCGTGACTGATATCTTTCACCTCATCTCCCTGTTACTGTTTGTTAAGGTAGTTATAGACAGTGCAGCAACACAAGGCCACATTCCTCTCAGCCCTTCCACTCTCTCAGGCTAATGTGTATTTATTAAAAGTAGACTATTTCTTTCAATCTGTTCTTTTCTAAACGTATCTGAGAATGTAGACAGAAGGGCTAAAATGGACATGATTGATCTGAGGGGGATCAGATCCGTACAGAAAGGTTTTTTGCAACAAGTAAGAGATTTATATTATGTAAAGTAGGCTAGGTTATAATATATAATAGTGGTTTGTTAGTGATATGCAGATGGAGGTCTATACCTCAGCTATAGCCTACATATCCTAGATGACCAGCCTAAACCGGTTCAGATCAGTTCACAGTGGTTATCAGTAGCAGGATTGATCACCTACAAATCGGTTTTAACCAGTATATCTAGCTTGCATCATAGTACACCCCTCAGGCTAAGTTCAGGTTACAGCATGAGGCAGACATCAACAGCCGAGTTGTAGGCTACTACCTGGGTCGTATTCATTAGTTTACACCGCAGCCAACAGTTTTAAAATGTTGCATAAACAGTTTACTCCAAACGCTGTCCAACGTGACCTAAACGGTTTCTGTTGCCAAACGTTTTGCTACGGTGGGCACTAATGAACACACACAACCTGTTTCGAGGAAGTGTAAGTTGTTGTTAGTCTTTCCACTGTATTTATTTGTCTCTCTTTCTCACGAAATACCTTCCTGAGTGAAAAGAGTTAACAGTAGATTAGAAAGAGAAAATGTTGTTGCTTGTTGTGTTTTAAGCCTGTTTTGAGAAGACAAGTCTATAGACCTATGATCCAGTACACTCTTAGAAAAAAGAGTTCCAAAAGGGTCCTCTGGCTGTCCCCATAGGAGAACGCTTTTGGGTTCCAGGTAAAACCCTTCTGGCTTCCATGTAGAACCCTCTGTGGAAAGGATTCTTCATGGAACCCAAAAGGGTTCTACCTAGGACCAAAAAGGGTTCTACAAAGGGTTCTCCTATGGGGACAGCCAAAGAACCCTTTTAGATTCTAGATAGTGTATGAGCGATCACCCTGGGGCACACAGATGGAAACAGAACGAATTCACCCCACGCATCTAATTTATATCCAAAACATTTTAAGGAGATTAGGCCTATTATAACACTGTCCACAAAACATATCATCAACTATATTAATACACATAACAATATCATCAACTATATTAATACACATAACAATATCATCAACTATATTAATACACATAACAATATCATCAACTATATTAATACACATAACAATATCATCAACTATATGAATACACATAACAATATCATCAACTATATTAATACACATAACAATATCATCAACTATATTAATAAACATAACAATATCATCAACTATATTAATACACATAACAATATCATCAACTATATTAATGAACATAACAATATCATCAACTATATTAATACACATAACAATATCATCAACTATATTAATATCATAACAATATCATCAACTATATTAATACACATAACAATATCATCAACTATATTAATACACATAACAATCGTCGTCTTACCTTTTATATGTCTCTCAATAGAAGTAGAGTCTGGAATGATCATTCGGTGGTGGAAAGTTCCTTTAGTTTGTTCTGCTCATTTCCATATCAGGTTCTACCTGTTCTCTCTCCCACTCCCTGTCTCTTTATAGCTCTTACAATGTGCCTTGGCAAACATTCTACAAGTGTCTGGAACTCCAAATGTAGTTCTGATTTAGTGTTCCAAATTAAAACAATTTGATTAAACTGGTTAATATGGTTAAAATACATTAAGACTGAGTAATGCTGTGATTGTTTTTATTATTTTGTATTGAAATGTTTGACTTTATTTTCCCTATGTCCTTTCAATATAGGAACAATTTGTGAAATGACAGCCTTCTGTAAATATGGACAAAAGTCTATGGATTCATTTTATGGTATGTGTCTTGCAACATTATGTAAAATGACAGGTTGAGAAACACTGCATTTTCCTAGGTGCATATGTGAGAAGGAACACAAAATGTCTCCCTATGTGTGTGCCATCCCTAAACATCAAGTGTTTGTGGTTCATTAAAATGTTTATTGTCAAGGTTGAAAAATGAAAAAATAAGAAAATAAAAGTGTCCGGAACTCTATTGGAGGGATGTGACATCATTCTACCACAAGAAATTCCATAATTTAGTGTTTTGTTGATGGTTGTCTTCAATTTGGTTGAGACTTGGTGACGGAGACGGCCATGGCATATTGCGAAACATCAGCAAGTTCAGCAGTCTTCATCACTGAAGCTCCTGCCAAACGTGCCCCAATAATCACCAATCGTTAAGCTCTTCCCGAGCAGGGTCGCAGTCTCTCTTCGTTGCAGCTCTTCTCTCCCCAGGGGTAGAAGCCCCTCTCTCCCCAGGGGTAGCAACTCCTCTCTCCCCAGGGGTATCAGCTCCTCTCTCCCCAGGGGTAACAGCTCCTCTCTCCCCAGGGGTAGCAGCTCCTCTCTCCCCAGGGGTATCAGCTCCTCTCTCCCCAGGGGTAGCAACTCCTCTCTCCCCAGGGGTATCAGCTCCTCTCTCCCCAGGGGTAACAGCTCCTCTCTCCCCAGGGGTATCAGCTCCTCTCTCCCCAGGGGTAGCAGCTCCTCTCTCCCCAGGGGTAGCAGCTCCTCTCTCCCCAGGGGTAACAGCTCCTCTCTCCCCAGGGGTAACAGCTCCTCTCTCCCCAGGGGTAGCAGCTCCTCTCTCCCCAGGGGTAACAGCTCCTCTCTCCCCAGGGGTAGCAACTCCTCTCTCCTCTAGGATTTGAAGACATCGGTGGCTTAGCCCATAGCAGTAGGGGGGTCCTGGAAGGAATTTCAACAGCTAAATCGATGAATACATTTACAGTGTATTGCCAAAAACCACTCAACATATTCAAACATAGACTCTGACCTGTCCAATGGGCCAAACTGATTAAAGAATCCCACAGTACCTAAAGACCCCCTCTCTCTCTCTCTCTCTCTCTCTCTTGAAGTTCTTGATGATCCGATAAATGGTTGATTTAGGTGCAATCTTACTAGCAGCAATATCCTTTCCTGTGAAGCCCTTTTTGTGCAAATCAATGATGACGGCACGTGTTTCCTTGCAGGTAACCATGGTTAACAGAGGAAGAACAATGATTTCAAGCACCCCCCTCCTTTTAAAGCTTCCAGTCTGTTATTCGAACTCAATCAGCATGACAGAGTGATCTCCAGCCTTGTCCTCGTCAACACTCTCACCTGTGTTAACGAGAGAATCACTGACATGATGGCAGCTGGTCCTTTTGTGGCAGGGCTGAAATGCAGTGGAAATGTTTTTTTTGGGATTAAGTTCATTTTCATGGCAAAGAGGGACTTTGCAATTAATTGCAATTCATCTGATCACTCTTCATTCTGGAGTATATGCAAATTGCCATTATAAAAACTGAGGCAGCAGACTTTGTGAAAATGAATATTTGTGTCATTCTCAAAACTTTTGACCACGACTGTATACACACACTTAGAAATATGGGTACAGTATAGTTCCCTGGAGTACAAAAATATCAAAATACACAATGTACCTTCAGAGATATGTAATGTATTGTCAAAAACGTTATGATGATAGACTTTATGATGATAATATATGCCTAGGAACTAACTTGGTTAAGGCCACAGGACTGAAAATGAACGAATTCAACGACCATGTCTCTGTCACTAACAAGTACAGTCAGTGGTAACGTTACAGTTCACTATAAAAGGCAAGACACACTGGGAAATGATTTAGGAGGCCTGGCTTAGTGGGGGCAAGGCTTTCACATTACCTGGAGTGGGAGATGTACCGTGCTACAGACAAGCCCCCTTTATGAGAGTCACAAGTACGCATCAGGCACTGAAGGAGGCAGTGTCATGGTGCGTTTGTTACCAAGTGGGAAGTGGGAATTTACTACATAACACTGGGAAAAATCCACTTGAACGGCCCTCCAACTGGTAATTACTAGTGGGAAACTGGTCTATCATCCTGAGCGCCCACTTCTCCCACATGGTGACCTCTGACCTCACCTACTAAGGAAATGATTTCTATAACAGCATTTCTGGCAGTTAAATGCAACAACAAAACATTATTTATAAAAATCTATCTATTTTTTAACTCTATAATTTGGTTACAAACATGATAACTGTACTTTTAGTTCATGGTTGATGAAGTTGTTGGCCATTAGCCAACGACCGTTTATCAATGTGTTCAAATTAAATGAATGCATCCAACTGCTTTTTACGACTTCAGAACTGGTAAAATTCCCAACTTCCACATGGTTACAAACGCAGCATCAGAGTGGAAACTTGAGAGACCAAACATAACAATCCTGTCACAACAGAAAATGCCATTATGAATGCTGAACAATAGGAATGTTCTTTTAAAGAGTCCTTGGCAGTTTGCACAGTGCAAGAAATCTTTCGGATTTCCATTTGGGAAACTGCTTTGTTTACAAGGAACTATAACACCTTTACCTTCTCTTATGATTTGCCTGTTGTGTGCTCTGTCCCCACGTTGTCTCAGTATGGTCAGTGGGAGCTTCCAGTCTTTGGAGTTCTTTGGGAAAGAAAGGGCCTTTTGTCACTTCAGCTTCACCTTTATTAATAATTTCCAGATGCCGGGCAATTTTTTATTGTGGTTTCTCACAAAAGAGACAGTAATGTTTTTTGGTGTATCTTCTTGATCAATCTTTAGTCTTTGTAACGTGCATGACTTCAAGTGAACTTGTGGATTCTTGCACAGAGGTGTCAGACTCAGTATTTCTATGTCCCTTATAGGCCTTTGTTCTTCCATACAGTAAAGCTCTAAACTGCTCTCATTGCCACGTTCTGTTCCTGGCACATATTCATCTTCTGTTGTTTCTATGGTGCTGATTGAGTCTTCAGAATCACATCCAAGCATTTGCTTGTTGAGCTGAATTCATAAAAACAATCAGAATTCATACAGTTGTTTTACTGAATACATTGTCTGGTCACTGAAAACATGAACTGTTTCACTCCAACATATCAACTCTTATTTACTAAACCAATAACTGTTCAATCATGTCCTGATTTTTCTGAAAAGGGTTATTTCATATAATCAAGAAAGAAAAACTGTAATCATTCCATTACCTATTTTGTAGGCTAATGCACAGAATAGTACACGCCCCACATCCTATGGGGACAGCCAAAGAACCCTTTTCGGTTCTAGATAGCACTTTTCTTTCCTAAGAGTGTAGAAAGATGATATCCACAGTATTTTGGCCTGAGCTCATGGTCTTCCTCTACCTCTTCTGTGACAGCCAGGGGGAGCAGGAAGCTGACTAGTGGTGGTTATTCAGCATGAAACGTCCATTGGGGTGGGGGCACGGTAAGACGTCTGTAGCATCCACAGTGTTTAGAAAACAACACAATACATTATCTAGCATTCATTTCAGTTCGGCACAAAATAATCAGAAACTACCTAAACAAACTGCAAATGCATCCATCGAGTTTGAAGAGTCACAAGCTTGATGTATCCATTGCGTGCTCGGAATATGGGATACATACTAAACTTTGGAATTGAAACAAGCCCCAAAATGGCTATTGCACAAGTATCCCAAAAACATTTCCCTAACACAAGTACCTGTGCAAGAATGTAATAATCACAGCCATTTTGTGTTGAGATATAAGGGGTTGGGGTCAATTCCATTTAAATTCCAATCAATTAAAAAAGTTAACCAAATTCCAATTCCACATTTTCCTAATTGAAAACTATTGAAGAGAATTGGAATTTCAGTGTACTTCTTGAATTGACTGGAATTGAAATGGAATTGACCCCAACCCTGTGTGATATACTGTGCATTGATATTTACAAATACACTCTCTGTTCTTTCCAGTTGCGGAACCACTTCTCTGGTTGAAACAGATGTATTGTCCATTTTTGGCTCGACTGAAAAATAAATAAAATAAGAACCATTTCAAGTAATGAAATGACAATCCTCATGTCAGTGACTTGGATCTTATGAGAGTGTCACACCCTGGCTCTGGGGACTCTTTATGTTGAGCCAGGGTGTGTAGATTCTATGTGTTTTTGTTCGATGGTCACAGTCTAGTATTGTATGTCTATGTTGGCCAGAGTGGTTCCCAATCAGAGGCAACGAGTGTCAGCTGTTGCTGGTTGTCTCTGATTGGGAGCCATATTTAGACAGGCTGTGTTCCCACAGGTGTTGTGGGATCTTGTTCCTTTTGGTTTGTTTCCGTGTTGGTTGTTTAACCTAGGACGTCACGTTATTCGTTTATTGTTTTGTTCGTGTTATCACTTTGGAAAATAAAGTATGTTTGCCTTCAACGCTGCGCCTTGGTCTACTCCGTTCAACGATCGTGACAGAAGATCCCACCAGAACTGGACCAAGCAGCGGGTCCAGGAGCCATCGCCAGGGAAATCCCTAGCGGATATCCAGCGCCTCCTCGACTGGGTCAAGCCGGGTGAGGAAGAGAGGGGCTTGATGTGGAAGCAGAAGGGCGAAAGGCTGGCGAGAAGTATGGAGACCTGGTCCACGGGTAGGAGTGAAGCCCATACATTTTTTACGGGGGGGCTAATGCCGTGGACGACGGGGCAGCAGGAGACCGCGACAGAGCGGCCCAGCGGGTTGGCAGAGGAGGCCGCCAGGTTACGGGGGACACTGGTCGAAGAGGGGAAGGAAGGTGTAGAGGCACGGCGAGAGGTACTGGGGTGTGTTACCAGTCCGGTCCGGCCCGTTCCAGATCCCTGCATAGGGCCAGTTGTGTGTGTCCCCAGTACGGTCCGGCCTGTTCCTGCTCCCCGCACCAAGCCTATGTTGCGCGTCGCCAGCCCGGCCCGGCCTGCTCCTGCACCCCGCACCAAGCCAATGGTGCGCGTCGCCAGCCCGGCCCGTCCTGTTCCTGCTCCCCGCACCAAGCCAATGGTGCGCATCGCCAGCACGGTCCGGCCCGCTCCTGCTCCCCACACCAAGCCAGTGGTGTGCGTCGTCAGTCCGGCACGGCCCGTGCCTGTTCCCCACACCAAGTCAGTGGTGCGCGTCGCCAGCCCGGCCCGGCCTGTTCCTGCTCCCCACACCAAGCCAGTGGTGTGCGTCGTCAGTCCGGCACGTCCAGTGCCTGCTCCACCGGTGCCTGGTCCGGCACTGGTCAGATGATTCACGCCGGAGCTAGAGCAATCCGCTCCACCAGTGTGCAGTCCAGCTCCGGCCAGCGGGGCCAGACCGGACCAGGGGTACTTTGGGGGGTTGGAGAGGGAGCGGGGATCAGGCCCGGAGCCGGATCCGCCGCCTAGGCGGAGTGCCCACCCGGTCCCTCCCCTGTGGTATTTGGTTGGCGCGGTCGGAGTCCGCGCCTTTAGGGGGGGGTACTGTCACACCCTGGCTCTGGGGACTCTTTATGTTGAGCCAGGGTGTGTAGATTCTATGTGTTTTTGTTCGATGGTCACATTCTAGTATTGTATGTCTATGTTGGCCAGAGTGGTTCCCAATCAGAGGCAACGAGTGTCAGCTGTTGCTGGTTGTCTCTGATTGGGAGCCATATTTAGACAGGCTGTGTTTCCACAGGTGTTGTGGGATCTTGTTCCTTTTGGTTTGTTTCCGGGTTGGTTGTTTAACCTAGGACGTAACGTTATTCGTTTATTGTTTTGTTCGTGTTATCACTTTGGAAAATAAAGTATGTTTGCCTTCAACGCTGCGCCTTGGTCTACTCCGTTCAACGATCGTGACAGAGCGGTTGAATTGACTGGCTTCCAAAATAAAAACAGAAGGAAGCAAAGCTCTAGCAAACACATTTCTAAACATCTAGGTCAGGGCAGCCCACAGGCAAGATCCATACCATTTATCAATTTAGAATGGCCCTTTGATAAATGCTGAACAGTAATTAAAAAGAATCTGCAAAACAATCCCAGTAAAAATTGAATGTTTAGGGCCAAAATGAGCCCTCGTTCAATATTCTCCAATGGGAGAATCTGTTTTCCTATAGTCTTGCCCATTAAGTGCTGTCAATCAATATAAGTAACATACCAGTTACAGCCAATCAGAGCTGCTAACAGGGGTACAGGGACTGTCTGCCCGCCTACTGGCTCTTTCACCACTGATAAGACTACACTGCCAGAGCGTGCTTTGGCTAAACTCAGCATTGACTTAAAAAACAATGGACTCAGTTATGGCTATCATAAACTTTATCCGATCAACATTTATCCTTCAACATTGATGTTTCATGGTCTGCTGAGCATCATGATATACTTTTACATAATGAGGTTTGGTAGCTAAGTAAGGGTAGGCCTAATTCTCTCTAGAGAGTATGTGAGTTTAGGGAGGAGATCATTTCTTTGCTGTAATGAATATGTAGTGAATTATCATTAAGTGATAACAGTCTGGGGGAACAAGGTGTAAGGATACCTCTTTCCAAAACATGTCCCCTGGTCACTCCCAGTACATATGATTAAAGGAGCCCAAGGCACCTTGATTACATAGATTACACAGAGGAGCGGTTGAGATTTCTATTAAATGGTGGAAGGTTTACCCTGTGTATGAGATTACAATGTATCAGCTGGTGATTAGGATTGTTAGATGAACCCACTAAGTTCCTGATGAACTCAACTGGTGAGCCTCTTTAGCAGCTAGTTCCATGGACACACTGATTTCAATGTCCTTTGCCAAGGTCAGATGACTTTCAGTCAACAGTCTCTTTTGTGTAGCTTCACTCCGTAGCCCACAGAGCTCACACCCAGTGGCTCTCCAGGACCAGGTTCAGAGAACACCTGACTCACTGATAATAGTCTATCACCTGGAAGGACAAGGGATTCACTAAAATTATATTTAGTGGGTTTTAATGAAGGGTTTTAATTGAAGATATTGTTTAAAGATATTGTCCATCATGTTGTGTGCAGAAGAGGCTTTGGCCTTCTGGGCTTGTTCAATGACAAGGCCATTATGGAAAGAGTTGTTCAGCTGTATAGACACATCAACACAATAATTCAGTATATCTGGTCCTCCATTATGGAAAGAGTTGTTCAGCTGTAGAGACACATCAACACAGTAATTCAGAATATCTGGTCCTCCATTATGGAAAGAGTTGTTCAGCTGTATAGACACAACAACACAGTAATTCAGTATATCTGGTCCTCCATTATGGAAAGAGTTGTTCAGCTATAGAGACACATCAACACAGTAATTCAGTATATCTGGTCCTCCATTATGGAAAGAGTTGTTCAGCTGTAGAGACACATCAACACAGTAATTCAGAATATCTGGTCCTCCATTATGGAAAGAGTTGTTCAGCTGTATAGACACAACAACACAGTAATTCAGTATATCTGGTCCTCCATTATGGAAAGAGTTGTTCAGCTGTAGAGACACATCAACACAGTAATTCAGTATATCTGGTCCTGGTTGCCATAGTTACAGTAGGAGCCCATGTTGACGAGCTACAGGGATTTAGAATTTTAACACAAAGCTTAAATGAAGAGAAAAGTATCCTGTTTCAGGTCAGGGGCCGTATCCTCAAACCATCTCAGAGTAGGAGTACTGATCTGGGATCAGTTTAGCCTTTTAGATCATAATGAATAAGATTATATGGGCAGATCCTAGATCAGCACTCCTACTATGAGGCCCAGTATCCTGTTTCAGGTCAGTTCTACCTTTCTGTCTGAAAATGGAATGTTCTGAACATCCTGAAATCATAGCTTCATACTAGACTTGGGTAAAGGATTCATAATGTTAGGTACTGTATTTTAGATTAACTTGATTTCTACTGATCTTTGCACCTTTGGGACTATTCCATTCCATTTAAACAATAACTCGTAGTTGTGGTGAGAATAAATTGTGGTGTGACAGTGGCACTCTGACTCCACCTAGTGGTGTCCCCACAGAGTTATATATGGGGATCCCTCTCCACCTGCCATGTCATATCAACAAATATGGTTGAGTGTTTGCATCACTGGGTTCACTCAGGTGCTGTAGTACAGGACGTGTTCTGGATCTCTTTCTACACTGAGGACAGTCATAGTCTCCTGAAGGAGCAGGTTTCTCCCAGTATCTGGTGATGCACTGTCTGCAGAACCTGTGTCCACAGGTGATAGAGACTGGATCCCTCAGCACCTGCTGACACACTGCACACCTGGACTGATCCTCTGAGCTGAAAGAACATTATAAAAACATAAGGACATTGAGATTGTTCACTGCTATTTCTCAATGAACGTGATGTCATGATGAACTTTTTAACAGAGCAGAGTAAGCAATAGGTACTGATATATAGTTCTGTCCCTTTCTCGCCGACCCAGGAAGTGAACTCAAAACCCTCTGAACAATAAAAGGTACTGTTGAAAGTGCTGTCTCTCTCATACTACCTTTGATCAAATGGCGTAGTTCTGCTGATAAAATGTGGAGATTGTCCATGGACCAGTCACTCTTCATAGAGACAGCTGGGTACTGGAGACTCTACTCTCTGGGTCTGGTTGGAGTCTCTGACAGCTGGGTACTGGAGACTCTACTCTCTGGGTCTGGTTGGAGTCTCTGACAGCTGGGTACTGGAGACTCTACTCTCTGGGTCTGGTTGGAGTCTCTGACAGCTGGGTACTGGAGACTCTACTCTCTGGGTCTGGTTGGAGTCTCTGACAGCTGGGTACTGGAGACTCTACTCTCTGGGTCTGGTTGGAGTCTCTGACAGCTGGGTACTGGAGACTCTACTCTCTGGGTCTGGTTGGAGTCTCTGACAGCTGGGTACTGGAGACTCTACTCTCTGGGTCTGGTTGGAGTCTCTGACAGCTGGGTACTGGAGACTCTACTCTCTGGGTCTGGTTGGAGTCTCTGACAGCTGGGTACTGGAGACTCTACTCTCTGGGTCTGGTTGGAGTCTCTGACAGCTGGGTACTGTCTCTGACAGACAAACCCCAATATATTTTCAAATCAAATCAAATCAAATTGTATTTGCCACATGCGTCGAATACAACAGGTGTAGACATTACAGTGAAATGCTTACTTATAAGCCCTTAACCAACAATGCAGTTTTTTAAATAAAAAAACAATATTTCATACAGTAATGTTGATCAGTAGTATTAGAAAGCACCCTGGATCATTATTAAACCCCATAGTATTTCATACAGTAATGTTGATCAGTAGTATCAGAAATCACCCTGGATCATTATTAAACCCCATAGTATTTCATACAGTAATGATGATCAGTAGTATGAGAAATCACCCTGGATCATTATTAAACCCCATAGTATTTCATACAGTAATGTTGATCAGTAGTATCAGAAATCACCCTGGATCATTATTAAACCCCATAGTATTTCATACAGTAATGATGCTCAGTAGTATGAGAAATCACCCTGGATCATTATTAAACCCCATAGTATTTCATACAGTAATGTTGATCAGTAGTATCAGAAATCACCCTGGATCATTATTAAACCCCATAGTATTTCATACAGTAATGATGATCAGTAGTATGAGAAATCACCCTGGATCATTATTAAACCCCATAGTATTTCATACAGTAATGATGATCAGTAGTATCAGAAATCACCCTGGATCATTATTAAACCCCATAGTATTTCATACAGTAATGATGATCAGTAGTATCAGAAATCACCCTGCATCATTCATCATGTCAGACATTTCCCTCTATTTCTCCCCACATGGAACTGCTGATGTAAAAGGGCTTCATAAATAAATGATTGATATAACGTTGAACTCCCAACCTCCCAACCAGACTACAGTCTGGTTGGGAGGTTTTTTGACATTCTTGCAAATTTATTAAAAATAAAAAACAGAAATACCTTATTCACATAAGTATTCAGACCCTTTGTTATGAGACTCGAGATTGAGCTCAGGTGCATCCTGTTTCCATTCTTCATCCTTGAGATGTTTCTACTGTTATGATTTAACTGGATTAGAACCCAACTGCAGACAAGTACACCAAGCCAGAGAAGGTTTAACAGGTTTATTACAATGTTCAATAGTCCAGGTTTCCAATAATAGGGGAAGAGCAAGTCCAGGTTACAGGGAGGGTAACAGATCCAGGTCAGGGCAGGTGTGGTACCGTAATGTCCTAGTGTCCGTGGTGAGTCAAAAAGAGAGGTCCGGTAGTGGAGAGCAGGATGGTGGTGGCAGGAGTGAAGCGGAGGCAGGAGTCAGGTTCCAAATATATGGTCGTCTTGACTATGATCTGACGATGAGTGGTAAGTTTGACCGGGTCTTAAAGGCTGAGGTGATTATGGTGAATGAGCTGCAGCTGGAACCCTGACTCCCGCACACCAGACTTCACTCCTGCAATCAAGGACAGACAGAGGGGAGGGAGAGAGCAGAGAGAGAGCTACCTAGCAGCAGTAGGCCTAACATCTACAACTTGATTGATTGGACATGATTTGGAAAGGCACACACTTGTCTATATAAGGTCCCACAGTTGACAGTGCATGTCAGAGCAAAAACCAAGCCAAGCCAAGGAATTGTCCGTAGAACTCCGAGAAAGGATTGTGTCGAGGCACAGATCTGGGGAAGGGTATCAAAACATTTCTGCAGCATTGAAGGTCCCCAAGAACACAATGGCCTCCATCATTCTTAAATGGAAGAAGTTTGGAACCACTAAAACACTTCCTAGAGCTAGCTGCTTGACCAAACTGAGGAAATCGAGGAGAAGGGCCTTGATCAGGGCAAACTGTTAGCTGATGTCTCTCTCAGTCTCTGTATGGCTCTGGCTGGGCCGCTCAAGGACATTCAGAGACTTTTCCAGAAGCCACTCCTGCGTTGTCTTGGCTGTGTGCATAGGGTCGTTGTCCTGTTGGAAGGTGAAACTTCGCCCCAGTCTGAGGTCCTGAGCAGGTTTTCATCAAGGATCACTCTGTATTTCGCTCTGTTCATCTTTGCCTCGATCCTGACTAGTCTCCTAGTCCCTGCCGCTGAAAAATATCCCCACTGCATGATGCTGCCACCACCATGCTTCACTGTAGAGATGGTGACAGGTTTCCACCAGACGTGACGCTTGGCATTCAGGCCAAAGAGTTCAATCTTGGTTTCATCAGACCAGAGAATCTTGTTTCTCATGGTCTGAGAGTCTAGGTGCCTTTTGGAAAACTCCAGGCGGGCTGTCATGTGCCTTTTACTGAGGAGTGGCTTCCGTCTGGCCACTCTACCATAAAGGGCTGATTGGTGGAGTGCTGCAGAGATGATTGTTCTTCTGGAAGGTTCTCCCATCTCCATAGAGGACCTCTAGAGCTCTGTCAGAGTGACCATCGGGTTCTTGGTCACCTCCCTGACCAAGGCCCTTCTCCCCCGATTGCTCAGTTTGGCTGGGAGGCCAGCTCTAGGAAGAGTCTTGGTGGTTCCAAACTTCTTCCATTTAAAAATGATGGAGGTCACTGTGTACTTGGGGACCTTCAATGCTGCAGACATTTTTTGGTACCCTTCCCCAGATCTGTGCCTCGGCACAATCCTGTCTCGGAGCTCTACGGACAATTCCTTCGACCTCATGGCTTGGTTTTTGCTCTGACATGCACTGTCAACTGTGGGACCTTATATAGACAGGTGTGTGCCTTTCCAAATCATGTCCAATCAATTGAATTTACCACAGGTGGAATCCAATCAAGTTGTAGAAACATCTCAAGGATGATCAATGTAAACAGGATGCACCTGAGCTCAATTTCGAGTGTCATAGCAAAGGGTCTGAATAATTATGTAAATTAGGTATGTTTTTATTTTTAATAAATTTGCCCAAAAAAATTACTTATTTTTGCTTTGTCATTATGGGGTATTGTGTGTAGATTGCTTAGGATATTAAATATATATATATATTTTAGAAAATGTCTGTAATGTAACAAAACGTGGAAAAGGTCAAGGGGTCTGAATACAGTACCAGTCAAAAGTTGACACACCTACTCATTCAAGGGTTTTTCTTAATTTTTACAATTTCTTTACTTTGTAGAATAATAGTGAAGACATCAAAACTATGAAATAACGCATATGGAATCATGTAATAACCAAAAAAAGTGTTCAACAAATCAAAATATATTTTATTTGAGATTCTTCAAATAGCCACCTTTTGCCTTGATGACAGCTTTGCACACTCTTGGCATTCTCTCAACCAGCTTCACCTGGAATGCTTTTCCAACAGTCTTGAAGGAGTTCCCACATATGCTGAGCACTTGTTGGCTGCTTTTCCTTCACTCTGCCGTCCGACTCATCTCAAACCATCTCAATTGGGTTGAGGTCGGGAGATTGTGGAGGCCAGGTCATCTGATGCAGCACTCAATCACTCTCCTTCTTGGTCAAATAGCCCTTACACAGCCTGGAGGTGTGTTGAGTCATTGTCCTGTTGAAAAATAAATTATAGTCCCACTAAGCCCAAACCAGATGGGATGGCGTATCGCTGCAGAATGCTGTGGTAGCCATGCTGGTTAAATGTTCCTTGAATTCTAAACAAATCACAGACAGTGTCACCAGCAAAGCAACCCCACACCATAACACCTCCTCCTCCATGCTTTACGGTGGGAACTACACATGCAGAGATCATCCGTTCACCCACACCGCGTCTAACAAAGACACAGTGGTTTGAACCAAAAATCTCTCATTTGGACTCCAGACCAAAGGACAAATTTCCACCGGTCCAATGTACATTTCTCGTGTTTTTTGGCCCAAGCAGGTCTCTTCTTCTTATTGGTGTCCTTTAGTAGTGATTTCTTTGCAGAACTTTGACCATGAAGACCTGATTCGCACAGTCCCCTCTGGAGGTACAATGCGCCGGAAGAAGAAGATGGCTGCCGTTTTACAGCCCTCTAACCAATTGTACTATTATGTGTGTTTTTCCGCGTTATTTGTAATTTATTTTGTACATAATGTTTCTGCCATCGTCTCTTATAACCAAATAGAGCTTCTGGATATCAGGACAGCGATTACTCACCTCGCATTGGACGAAGACTTTTTCTTCAACGAGGCGTTCGCGAAGGATATTCTACAGACACCCAACAAGGCCCAGATCCCCGTCATTCGCGTGAGGAAGAGACGGAGATATCGTGGACGCAGATCCGGGTGCCTTGTAAGGATCCGACGGCGTGCGAGTAAACTGCCTCTCCCATCAATCCTATTAGCCAACGTTCAATCTTTTGAGAATAAAATTGACGATTTAAGATTACGGTTATCCTACCAACGGGACATTAAAAACTGTAATATCTTATGTTTCACGGAGTCGTGGCTGAACGACAACAATGACAACATTCAGCTAGCAGGCTATATGCTACATCGGCAGGACAGAACGTCTGACTCTGGTAAGACAAGGGGCGGCGGTCTGTGTATATTTGTAAACAACAGCTGGTGCACAAAATCAAATACTAAGGAAGTCTCAAGGTTTTGCTCGCCTGAGGTAGAGTATCTTATGATAAGCTGTAGACCACACTATTTACCAAGAGAGTTTTCATCTATATTTTTCATAGCTGTCTATTTACCACCACAAACCAATGCTGGCATTAAGATTGCACTGAATGAGTTGTACAAGGCCATTAATCAACAGGAAATCGCTCATCCAGATGCAGCGCTCCTAGTAGCCGGGGACTTTAATGCAGGGAAACTTAAATCCGTTCTACCTAATTTCTACCAGCATGTTAAATGTGCAACCAGAGGGGAAAAAACTCTAGACCACCTTTACTCCACACACAGAGACACATACAAAGCTCTCCCTCGCCCTCCATTTGGCAAATCTGACCATAACTCTATCCTCCTGATTCCTGCTTATAAGCAAAAACTGAAGCAGGAAGCACCAGTGATTCGGTTAATAAAAAAGTGGTCAGATGACGCAGATGCTAAGCTACAGGACTGTTTTGCTAGCACAGACTGGAACACGTTCCGGGATTCTTCAGACAGCATTGAGGAGTACACCACATCAGTCACTGGCTTCATCAATAAGTGCATCGATGATGTCGTCCCCACAGTGACCGTACGTACATACCCCAACCAGAAGCCATGGATTACAGGAAACATCCGCACTGAGCTAAAGGGTAGAGCTGCCGCTTTCAAGGAACGGGACTCTAACCCGGACGCTTATAAGAAATCCCGCTATGACCTCCGACGAACCATCAAACAGGCAAAGAGTCAATACAGGTCTAAGATTGAATCATACTACACTGGCTCTGACGCTCGTCGGATGTGGCAGGGCTTGAAAACTATTACAGACTACAAAGGGAAGCACAGCCGCGAGCTGCCCAGTGACACAAGCCTACCAGACGAGCTAAACCACTTCTATGCTCGCTTCGAGGCAAGCAACACTGAAGCATGCATGAGAGCACCAGCTGCTCCGGACGACTATGTGATCACGCTCTCCGTAGCCGATGTGAGTAAGACTTTTAAGCAGGTCAGCATTCACAAGGCCGCAGGGCCAGACGGATTACCAGGACGTGTACTCCGAGCATGTGCTGACCAACTGGCAAGTGTCTTCACTGACATTTTCAACATGTCCCTGACTGAGTCTGTAATACCAACATGTTTCAAGCAGACCACCATAGTCCCCGTGCCCAAGAACTCTAAGATAACCTGCCTAAATGACTACCGACCCGTAGCACTGACGTCTGTAGCCATGAAGTGCTTTGAAAGACTGGTCATGGCTCACATTAACAGCATAATCCCAGAAACCCTAGACCCACTCCAATTTGCATACCGCCCCAACAGATCCACAGATGATGCAATCTCTATCGCACTCCACACTGCCCTTTCCCACCTGGACAAGAGGAACACCTACGTGAGAATGCTATTCATTGACTACAGCTCAGCATTCAACACCATAGTGCCCTCTAAGCTCATCACTAAGCTAAGGATCCTGGGACTAAACACCTCCCTCTGCAACTGGATCCTGGACTTCCTGACGGGCCGCCCCCAGGTGGTAAGGGTAGGTAACAACACATCTGCCACACTGATCCTCAACACGGGGGCCCCTCAGGGGTGCGTGCTCAGTCCCCTCCTGTACTCTCTGTTCACCCATGACTGCATGGCCAGGCACGACTCCAACACCATCATTAAGTTTGCCGACGACACAACAGTGGTAGGCCTGATCACCGACAACGATGAGACAGCCTATAGGGAGGAGGTCAGAGATCTGGCCGTGTGGTGCCAGGACAACAACCTCTCCCTCAACGTGACCAAGACAAAGGAGATGATTGTGGACTACAGGAAAAAAAAGAGGACTGAGCACGCCCCCATTCTCATCGACGGGGCTGTAGTGGAACAGGTTGAGAGCTTCAAGTTCCTTGGTGTCCACATCACCAACGAACTATCATGGTCCAAACACACCAAGACAGTCGTGAAGAGGGCACGACAAAGCCTATTCCCCCTCAGGAGACTAAAAAGATTTGGCATGGGTCCTCAGATCCTCAAAAAATTCTACAGCTGCACCATCGAGAGCATCCTGACTGGTTGCATCACCGCCTGGTATGGCAACTGCTTGGCCTCTGACCGCAAGGCACTACAGAGGGTAGTGCGTATGGCCCAGTACATCACTGGGGCAAAGCTCCCTGCCATCCAGGACCTCTATACCAGGCGGTGTCAGAGGAAGGCCCTCAAAATTGTCAAAGACTCCAGCCACCCTAGTCATAGACTGTTCTCTCTGCTACCGCACGGCAAGCGGTACCGGAGTGCCAAGTCTAGGTCCAAAAGACTTCTCAACAGCTTCTACCCCCAAGCCATAAGACTCCTGAACAGCTAATCATGGCTACCCGGAATATTTGCACTGCCCCCCCACCCCATCCTTTTTACGCTGCTGCTACTCTGTTAAGTATTTATGCATAGTCACTTTAACTCTACCCACATGTACATATTACCTCAACTACCTCAACTAGCCGGTGCCCCCGCACATTGACTATGCAACGGTACCCCCCTGTATATATAGCCTCCCTACTGTCACTTTATTTTACTGTATATATAGCCTCCCTACTGTCACTTTATTTTACTTCTGCTCTTTTTTTTTCTCAACACTTTTTTGTTGTTGTTTTATTCTTACTTTTTTTGTTTAAAATAAATGCACTGTTGGTTAAGGGCTGTAAGTAAGCATTTCACTGTAATGTCTGCACCTGTTGTATTCGGCGCATGTGACCAATAAAATTTGATTTGATTTGAACAGTTGATGTTGAGATGTGTCTGTTACTTGAACTCTGTGAAGCATTTATTTGGTCTGCAACTCCTGAGGCTGGTAACTCTAATGAACTTATCCTCTGCAGCAGACGTAACTCTGGGTCTTCCATTCCTGTGGCGGTCCTCATGAGAGCCAGTTTCATCATAGCGCTTGATGGTTTTTGCGACTGCACTTGAAGAAACTTTCAAAGTTCTTGAAATGTTCCGTATTGACTGACCTTCATGTCTTGAAGTAATGATGGACTGTCGTTTCTCTTTGCTTATTTGAGCTGTTCTTGCCATAATATGGACTTGGTCTTTTACCAAATAGGGATATCTTCTGTATACCCCCCTACCTTGTCACAACACAACTGATTGGCTCAAACACATTAAGAAGGAAATAAATTAACTTTTAAGAAGGCACACCTGTAATTTGAAATGCATTCCAGGTGACTTCCTCATGAAGCTGGTTGAGAGAATGCCAAGAATTTGTAAAGCAGTCATCAAGGCAAAGGGTGGCTATTTGAAGAATCTAAAATCTAAAATATATTTTGATTTGTTTAATACTTTTTTGGTTACTACATGATTCCATATGTGTTATTTCATTGTTTTGATGTCTTCACTATTATTCTACAATGTAAAAAATTGTAAAAAATGAGTAGGTGTGTTGAATGAGTAGGTGTGTTGAAACTTTTGACTGGCAGTACTAGTCAAATGTTGGCATTCTCTCAACCAGCTTCATGAGGTAGTCACCTGGAATGCACTTCAATTAACAGGCTCTGGTTGGATGACGTCCTCCGGACGTTGTCATAATTACTGTGTAAGTCTATGGAAGGGGGTAAGAACCATTAGCCTCCTAGGTTTTGTATTGAAGTCAACGTACGCAGAGGAGGACGGAAGATAGCTGTCCTCCGGCTACACCCTGGTGCTACCCTACAGAGTGCTGTTGAGGCTACTGTAGACCTTCATTGTGATTTAATCAATTATTTGGTGACATTAATATATTTAGTATAGTTTGATCTAAAAAGGCTAACTTTTAAAATGTTTTACCATTTTTATGAAGTTCACTGAGGAGGATGGTCCTCCCCTTCCTCCTCTGAGGAGCCACTGATTTAAATGTCATATTCTTATAAAAAATAAAACATTTAGAACTGCTCTTCTTCCATCTGTTTTATTGACCTTCATTAGTTAAATCTGTCACATGTAAATTCCATTCAGTGTAATTGTGTTTATACAGAAGCAGGATTGTTTGGTCAACAATTTGACAAATAAACATTTTACAGACAGGAATATTTACAAACATGAAAAAGCAACAACAACAAGATCAATGATTTCTAAATGAGAACCTTTAACAACAGTGGTGATTCATTCTATGAATTACTATTTTACAATGTCTATTAACTTCAGTGGTGTATAATCATGACTATTTAGATATAATAATAATAATAATCATCTGTTAACTAGTGACTAGAGAGTTCATATCAATTCTTCTTCCAGTGTGTCTTACTGAACATGACCATGATTAAAGTGAAACCTCATGTGTTTGGCACAGGGACCACATGACACAGAGACATTGAAGAGGAGTCATCCCAAAGCTGAAACCCTGGATAGAGGGGCTCAGTGAATGTGGAGTGGAATGTGTTCAGGTGGGTCAGTGTGTCAGAGGAGACTCTGTCGAAGGACAGAGTGCCGGCTGGCCAGTCCAGATACACTCCTACTCTGTGGGAGCTGGAGGAGGGGACGTCTATGTTAGTGTGATTGTCATTGTGCCAGGCAGTGTAACGGTTTTTAAAGCAGCTCAGACTCCAGGATTTGTCATTCTGTCCAAGCACACAGTCATCATCACCCCCTCCTCTCCTGCTGATTCCTTTATATGCCACTCCTATATCAGCCCCACTCCCACTCCACTCTACCTCCCAGTAACAGCGCCCAGTCAGACCCTCTCTACACAGCACCTGTTCACAGTCCTCAAATCTCTCTGGGTGATCAGGATACGGCTGAGCCTCTTCGCTACGTGTCACCTTTCTGTTCTCCTCAGAAAGAGAGAGCTTTATGTTTACTGTGTTTGGGTCCAGTGTGAGATCACAGACATCTGATGGGGAAGACCAGGTATATTACAAATCATCTTCATATCACATCAGAATGTTAATGTTTCTAGGTATTAAAGGGCCACATCAGAATGTTATTGTTTCTAGGTATTAAAGGGCCACATCAGAATGTTAATGTTTCTAGGTATTAAAGGGCCACATCAGAATGTTAATGTTTCTAGTTATTAAAGGACCAAGGAAAGGTTATTTAAGACTTGCTGAATGATGATATGTTATACTGTATGGTCATTTAAAACACAAACACACAGCAAAACATAACCACCGAGTGAAGTCCTATTAGTGTAACCACACATACATAGCTCACTTATCAAGCAATCTCTGAAAAATGATTTCATTATTTTCTAACCCTTTACCATAAAAAAGACACATTTTTCATCACATTTTCTAGGCCAAGGTTTGATTGTGTTCACTCCACCAGGTTTCACACTGTAGGGGGAGCAGAAGAACAGACAGTTAGTAAATGTAAATCTCTCTCACTAACCTGATAACTATCATTTATCATACTGTAACTAGCCTGATCACTATCAATTATCATAACTAACCTGGGGCGGCAGGTAGCTTAGTGGTTAAGAGCGTTGTGCCAGTAACCGAAAGGTCGCTGGTTCTAATCCCCGTGCTGACTAGGTGAAAAATCTGTTGATGTGCCCTTGAGCAAGGCACTTAACCCTAATTGCTCCTGTAAGTCGCTCTGGATAAGAGTGTCTGCTAAATGATTAAAATATATCATAACTAACCTGATAACAATCAATTATCATAACTAACTATCAATTATCATAACTAACCTTCTAGCTATCAATTATCATAACTATCAATGATCATAACTAACCTGATAATTATCAAAACTAACCCAAACATTTCTTACAGTATTGTGTTGACGCTGTGATTACAGCTTGCAAGGAATGACTTCACCAAATCATGAACAAACTGCTCTATGCCGGTGCCTCTCTGCCTGGGTCTCTGAGAAACTGTTATAAGGCCGATCCGAGACTTCAGGCAGGTGATTGAGGAGAGCTGGTGCTTTGATGAACGTTGGGTTCCATAGCCTACAAGTATCTGTATTGCACTCGCTCTAATGGGGGCAGGTTGTCGATCGCTGCTGGGTAGGGCTGCCGGCGACAAAGACAGGTAGTGAGGGGGAATTTGGGGAACCAGATGAGATAGTTGTGTTTCAAGGGGTGCTCATCCTGTCCCCTACACCTTTGGAATAGAACAGGCTGCTTGTTGTAGCACGTTCTTTAGCCTCCAACTGAAATAACTAGCCTGAACTAGAGCACAGCTGTTGCTGCATTATTAGGGTGGTCTTATCGTGTTCTTCTGGATTCTAAGTAATGAACCTGAATCTGTGTCCCCTTCAGGCCACTGTACTTTATTCACCTGCAACTTGCCATGCCAGCCGGCTCAGCAATGGGGCACATGCTCAGACTGCTCAGGAAGTTTAGTGTTTTTAAATGTTCTGTCTTATGTCCCATTTAGTTGCAGACTGTATCTTAAAGTGGGCTGGGTCCTATATGACTGTATCACTATGATGTGCGTCTTTGACCATGTGTATTGGGCTAATGTTCCCTGTTAGCTGGAATTCACGTTTGCAGAGTATCACTTTTGTGCAGTGTGTCACCTTCTAGTGCGTAATGACGCTCAAAGCCTTTCATTATAACACAGAGCTTGTTTATTCCTACTGATGCTCAGGTTGAATCACATAGCCTACTGATGCTCAGGTTGAATCACATAGCCTACTGATGCTCAGGTTGAATCACATAGCCTACTGATGCTCAGGTTGAATCACATAGCCTACTGATGCTCAGGTTGAATCATATAGCCTACTGATGCTCAGGTTGAATCACATAGCCTACTGATGCTCAGGTTGAATCACATGGCCTACTGATGCTCAGGTTGAATCACATAGCCTACTGATGCTCAGTTTGAATCACATAGCCTACTGATGCTCAGGTTGAATCACGTAGCCTACTGATGAATCACGTAGCCTACTGATGCTCAGGTTGAATCACATAGCCTACTGATGCTCAGGTTGAATCACATAGTCTACTCATGCTCAGGTTGAATCACATAGCCTACTCATGCTCAGGTTGATTCACATAGCCTACTCATGCTCAGGTTGAATCACATAGCCTAATGATACTCAGGTTGAATCACATAGCCTACTGATGCTCAGGTTGAATCACATAGCCTACTGATGCTCGGGTTGAGTCACATAGCCTACTGATGCTCAGGTTGAATCACATAGCCTACTGATGCTCAGGTTGAATCACATAGCCTACTGATGCTCAGGTTGAGTCACATAGCCTACTGATGCTCAGGTTGAATCACATAGCCTACTGATGCTCAGGTTGAATCACATAGCCTACTGATCACATAGTCTACTGTGATCAATCCAGTCCTTGTCCCTCAACTCAGGTGGTCTACTGTGATCAATCCAGTCCTTGTCCCTCAACTCAGGTGGTCTACTCTGATCAATCCAGTCCTTGTCCCTCCACTCAGGTGGTCTACTCTGATCAATCCAGTCCTTGTCCCTCCACTCAGGTGGTCTACTGTGATCAATCCAGTCCTTGTCCCTCCACTCAGGTGGTCTACTGTGATCAATCCAGTCCTTGTCCCTCCACTCAGGTGGTCTACTCTGATCAATCCAGTACTTGTCCCTCCACTCAGGTGGTCTACTGTGATCAATCCAGTCCTTGTCCCTCCACTCAGGTGGTCTACTCTGATCAATCCAGTCCTTGTCCCTCCACTCAGGTGGTCTACTGTGATCAATCCAGTCCTTGTCCCTCCACTCAGGTGGTCTACTGTGATCAATCCAGTCCTTGTCCCTCCACTCAGGTGGTCTACTCTGATCAATCCAGTCCTTGTCCCTCCACTCAGGTGGTCTACTGTGATCAATCCAGTCCTTGTCCCTCAACTCAGGTGGTCTCAAGCTCTATTACAGTAAATAAATCATCAACACAGATTGACACAAACCCTCTACATACTTCAGTTTCTCCAGTCTCCAGTGTGGATCCTCCAGTCCAACAGAGAGCAGTCTGACTCCTGAGTCTCCCGTGCAATTGTTACTCAGATCCAGCTCTCTCAGGTGTGAGGGGTTTGACCTCAGAGCTGAGACCAGAGAAGCACAGCCTTCCTCTTCGACTGCACAGAGCGACAACCTGCAGAGAGTTAAACATGATTTCAAAATCACACTGCTCAGAGGCGACCCTTCATTCAGGGCAAGTGTTTTGAGTTGTTTTGAGCCCCACTGTCACGCCCTGGCTCGGGGGACTCTCGTATGTTGAGCCAGGGTGTTAGTTTCTATGTTTTGTTGTGGGTCTAGGTTATTGTATTTCTTTGTTTGAGTGACTCCCAATCAGAGGTAACGAGTGTCAGCTGTTGGCTCGTTGTCTCTGATTGGGAGCCATATTTAAACTGTCTGTTTTCACTTTGTGTTTTGTGGTTTCTTGTTCCTTTTGGTTTGTGTATCGAAGGACTTCACGTTTCGTTCATTGTTTGATCGTGTGATCTAGTCAATAAATATAATATGTTCACCCGCAACGCTGCGCCTTGGTCTCCCTCCTTAAGCGATCGTGACACCCACCAGTTTAGCTTTCTTTTTGCTTTAACACGTGTCAGATATCAGTTTACAAACAATGACAAAAACTATTAATAATAACTGAGTTAATAAAGCCGCATACAAACATTGTCTCTTTTTTGCTTTCTTGAGTAAGGCAGCTCCAAAATGCAGGTGTTTCAGCCTAGCTCAGTGCTTTCTGTGGTGGTAGGGCAGCCAGCGGAAAATACGGAGCGTAGGGGTTGGTAATGTTCTCTAGTTGCGCCGTGATTGGCTCAGTGTTCTGTCACTCATGGAGACTCTACGTCACCGTAAAATCTAAGGGGAGAGCTCGAAAATTCAAGCTCCTTGGGTGCTCCCATAGAATTACATTAGAAGTGCCCATCCCAGAAGGCTCAAGGTCATTGGCCACAGATAAAATGACGTCAAATCACGTTATATCTACAGTAGCTTTGATTGGACTGATCCTATCAACATCATACTAGGAAGCTAGCAGTCATCATCATGAATCAAGTCGACAATCTACTGGCAAATCCTTTTCAAACCTTTTCACATGAAGAGAAATTATGGAGGGAAATTATAGATAAAACGTATCAGTGCTCATCGGCCATTGGACATAAACATTACACAACAAGTTGGAAATCGCAAATTCAACAACGAGTGGTTTGGAAGGAATCAGCGGCTAACTGCAAGCATTGCAAAGTGATCACTAGCCTGCTATTCAGTGGAGTGGATGTGTGGTCCAAGTCTGGGTTTAAGGGTCTTTTTTTTATTTTATTTTTTTTTTTTATTTTTTTATTTTTTTTTTTTTTTTTTTTTTTTTTTTTTTTTTTTTTATTTCACCTTTATTTAACCAGGTAAACCAGTTGAGAACAGGTTCTCATTTACAACTGTGACCTGGCCAAGACAAAGCAAAGTAGTGCAACAAAAAACAACACAGAGTTACATATGGGGTAAAAAAAAATAAACATAAAGTCAGAGATACAACAGAAAATATATATACAGTGTGTGCAAATGTAGCAAGTTATGGAGGTAAGGCAATAAATAGGCTGTAGTGCAGAATAATTACAATAGTATTAACACTGGAATGCTAGATGTGCAAGAGATTATGTGCAAATAGAGATAATGGGGTGCAAAAGAGCAAATTAAATAACAATATAGGGATGAGGTAGTTGGGTGGGCTAATTTCAGATGGGCTGTGTACAGGTGCAGTGATCGGTAAGGTGCTCTGACAACTGATGCTTAAAGTTATTGAGGGAGATAAGAGTCTCCAGCTTCAGAGATTTTTGCAATTCGTTCCAGTCATTGGCAGCAGAGAACTGGAAGGAATGGCGGCCAAAGGAGGTGTTGGCTTTGGGAATGACCAGTGAGATATACCTGCTGGAGCGCAGACTACGGGTGGGTGCTGCTATGGTGACCAATGAGCTAAGATAAGGCGGGGATTTGCCTAGCAGTGATTTATAGATGGCCTGGAGCCAGTGGGTTTGACGACGAACATGTAGTGAGGACCAGCCAACAAGAGCGTACAGGTCACAGTGGTGGGTAGTGTATGGGGCTTTGGAGACAAAACGGATGGCACTGTGATAGACTACATCCAATTTGCTGAGTAGAGTGTTGGAGGCTATTTTATAAATGACATCGCCGAAGTCAAGGATCGGTAGGATAGTCAGTTTTACGAGGGCATGTTTGGCAGCATGAGTGAAGGAGGCTTTGTTGCGAAATAGGAAGCCGATCCTAGATTTAACTTTGGATTGGAGATTCTTTATGTGAGTCTGGAAGTTGAGTTTACAATCTAACCAGACACCTAGGTATTTGTAGTTGTCCACATACTCTAGGTCAGATCCGTCGAGAGTGGTGATTCTAGTCGGGTGGGCGGGTGCTAGCAGCGTTCGATTGAAAAGCATGCATTTAGTTTTACTAGTGTTTAAGAGCAGTTGAAGGCTACTGAAGGATTGTTGTATGGCATTGAAGCTCGTTTGGAGGTTTGTTAACACAGTGTCCAATGAAGGGCCAGATGTATACAAAATGGTGTCGTCTGCGTAGAGGTGGATCTGAGAGTCACCAGCAGCAAGAGCGACATCATTGATATACACGGAGAAAAGTGTCGGCCCAAGAATTGAACCCTGTGGCACCCCCATAGAGACTGCCATAGGTCCAGACAACAGGCCCTCCGATTTGACACACTGAACTCTATCTGAGAAGTAGTTGGTGAACCAGGCGAGGCAGTCATTTGAGAAACCAAGGCTATTTAGTCTGCCAATAAGAATGCGGTGGTTGACAGAGTCGAAAGCCTTGGCCAGGTCGATGAAGACGGCTGCACAGTACTGTCTATTATCAATCGCGGTTATAATATCGTTTAGGACCTTGAGCGTGGCTGAAGTGCACCCGTGACCAGCTCGGAAACCAGATTGCATAGCGGAGAAGGTACGGTGGTATTCGAAATGGTCGATGATCTGTTTATTAACTTGGCTTTCGAAAACTTTCGAAAGGCAGGGCAGGATGGATATAGGTCTGTAGCAGTTTGGATCTAGAGTGTCACCCCCTTTGAAGAGGGGGATGACCGCGGCAGCTTTCCAATCTCTGGGGATCTCAGACGTTATGAAAGAGAGGTTGAACAGACTAGTAATAGCGGTTGCGACAATTTCGGCGGCTAGTTTTAGGAAGAAAGGGTCCAGATTGTCTAGCCCAGCTGATTTGTAGGGGTCCAGATTTTGCAGCGCTTTCAAAACATCAGCTGTCTGAATTTGTGTGAAGGAGAAGCGGGGTGGGCATGGGCAAGTTGCAGCAGAGGGTGCAGAGTTGGTGGCCGGGTTAGTGGTAGCCAGATGGAAAGCATGGCCAGCTGTAGCAAAATGCTTGTTGAAATTCTCGATTATTGTAGATTTATCGGTGGTGATAGTGTTTCCTAGCCTCAGTGCAGTGGGCAGCTGGGAGGAAGTGCTCTTATTCTCCATGGACTTTACAGTGTCCCAAAACTTTTTGGAGTTAGTGCTACAGGATGCAAATTTCTGTTTGAAAAAGTTAGCCTTTGCTTTCCTGACTGCTTGTGTATATTGGTTCCTAACTTCCCTGAAAAGTTGCATATCGCGGGGGCTATTTGATGCTAATGCTGTACGCCACAGGATGTTTTTGTGCTGGTCAAGGGCAGTCAAGTCTGAGGAGAACCAGGGGCTATATCGGTTCTTAGTTCTGTATTTTTTGAAAGGGGCATGTTTATTTAAGATTGAGAGGAAATTACTTTTAAGGAACAACCAGGCATCCTCTACTGACGGAATGAGATCTATATCCATCCAGGATACCTGGGCCAGGTCAATTAGGAAGGCCTCCTCGCTAAAGTGTTTTAGGGAGCGTTTGACAGTGATGAGGGGTGGTTGTTTGACCGCGGACCCGTTACGGACGCAGGCAATAAGGCAGTGATCGCTGAGATCCTGGTTGAAGACAGCTGAGGTGTATTTAGAGGGTATGTTAGTCAGGATGATATCTATGAGGGTACCTATGTTTAAGGATTTAGGGTTGTACCTGGTAGGTTCGTTGATAATTTGCGTGAGGTTGAGGGCATCTAGCTTGGATTGTAGGATGGCTGGGGTATTAAGCATATCCCAATTTAGGTCACCAAGCAGTACAAACTCAGAGGATAAATGGGGGGCAATCAGTTCACATATGGTGTCCAGGGCACAGCTGGGGGCTGAGGGGGGTCTGTAGCAAGCGGCAACAGTGAGAGACTTATTTCTGGAAAGGTGGATTTTTAGAAGTAGAAGCTCAAACTGTTTGGGCACAGACCTGGATAGTATGATAGAGCTCTGCAGGCTATCTCTACAGTAGATTGCAACTCCACCCCCTTTGGCAGTTCTATCTAGACGGAAAATGTTGTAGTTGGGGATGGAAATTTCAGAATTTTTGGTGGCCTTCCTGAGCCAGGATTCAGACACTGCTAGAACATCAGGGTTGGCAGAGTGTGCTAACGCAGTGAATAACTCAAACTTAGGAAGTAGACTTCTGATATTTATGTGCAAGAAACCAAGACTTTTGCGATTACAGAAGTCAACAAATGATAGCTCCTGGGGAGTAGGAGTGATACTGGGGGCTGCAGGGCCTGGGTTAGTCTCTACATCACCAGAGGAACAGAGGAGGACTAGAATAAGGATACGGCTAAAGGCTTTAAGAACTGGTCTTCTAGTGCGTTGGGTACAGAGAATAAAGGGGGCAGTTCTCCGGGCATTGTAGAAAAGATTCAGGGCATTATGTACAGACAAGGATATGGAAGGACATGAGTAAAGTGGAGGTAAACCTAAGCGTTGGGTAACACTGAAAGAGATAGTATCTCTAGAGGCATCAATTGAGTCGGTTTCTTTGTGTATTGGTGGAGGGACAAAGGAGCTAACTAAGGCATGTTTAGCTAGGCTGGGGGGTCTACAGTGATATAGTACAATTAGAAATAACCGAAACAACAATAAACTAACCATGTTTGGGCTGAGGCTAAACATAAACAGGATGTAGTACCGTAAAAAGGAACAGTCCAGCAGATATCAGCTGTATAGCTGAGTTATCATAAGGTCCGGTGGTGAAGCACTAGTAAGAGGCCACGGCTAGCGTGTGCTAGCGGGCCAGGGCTAGCAGATGGATGGAATCTTCGTGGTTAACGTCGTAACCACATCAGACGATTTCGTCGGTAGACCAGTCGTGTAGGATCGGCGGGGCTCCGCGTCAATACTATGTGGTCCCGTCCAGTTGATAGAGAGGTAGATATCCGGGAGATGGGCCTAGCTCAGGTTGATTAGCCAGACCACAGCGTCCGTTTTGTTGTAGCCAGCTGGTGGCGATGAATCCGGAGTTAAAGGTCCAGTGAATCAGTGATTCCGCGGAAGAACTGATATGTTCTGGGTCGATAACGCGCTGTGCAGACTGGCCGAATATCCGGTGATCAATGTCCAGTGATTAAAATTAATCCCGCGGAAAAAATCCAATGTTCTGGATGAAAACACCTTAGCTGTGGCTAAAAGCAAGTAGCTAGTTAGCTGGCTAGCTAGTTTCAACTGGAGATTCTAGATTCTAGACAAAGGTAAGTCAATAATAGAATCCGTTCCACATTGAGTGAGGCGGGTTGCAGGAAAGTATATCTTGTAGAAGGATGAAAAGTCTGATAGGGAAATATGTACGAAAAATGTACGAAAATAGAGTATTTACAGGCTATATACAGACAGACGATAAAAAAACAACTGCACTACCTCGCCATCTTGGTTGTGGTGTTATCTCTTTTCCAACCTTAAAAGGATAAACTTTCAACATTGGCCATGCTGTCAATCCAGCATGACGTCTGTCGCTTTCAAAACAACTGGAAACTCGGAACTTGGAAATCTCAGACTTCAGTGAGTTCGAGACAACTGGGAACTCTGAAAAAAACGAGCTCCGACTGGGAAAATACGTTTTGAACGGTCATTCAACTTGTAATTCTAAGTCGGGAACTTGGGCCTCTTTCTAGAGCTCCGACCTGAAAGTCACTAACGTCATGATTCGACCTTGTTTTTTTCTGAGTTCCCAGTTGTCTTGAAAGCACCATAAATCCAGAGAATGCCAGACTTTGATGACAAAGTTTGATGACTAAATTTGCCCACGAAGGACCGCCGCGCCAAGCAAGCAAGCAAACGTAGCTACACACATTAATACCAGAGACAATATCAGCATGTGAAGTAGCTAGTTAGCTGTAAAATCGCCTAAACAAACTGCACTATCAATTTAGGGGTCTACAATCTCACCATGTTCAACCTGCAGATCGATGTGCCTCACAGAGTGGAGTCTGACGTTCACAACGGCAGAGATACTTTTGAGGAGATGGGGAAACTCCATTGGATTCCTGGTAACGCCCATTGTGTACATTGCCCATGCTACGTCCATGGGCCGCGCGGTGCATTCTGGGCGATTCTGGGACAAGGAGAGCTCTCCTTCAAGGAGTGAATGGGAGGCAATTGAGTGCTAGCTAAAAAAAAAAAAACATTAGCACGAATTTCGTCAACAAGGTACAACATTACGAATCTTTTCCGAGTTATGATATAATTGATCTCTTTATATCTGTAATATTGTATAGCTTTGGAATCGTCACATTATGTACTTTCGAGGAAAATAGGCACGTTTCTCGACTCATACCCTGACTTTGAGAAGAGATTGCGCGACGATTAGTTTATCAACCGCGTGACGCTGCATGACGTGCCATGCCCAATGTGATTCCTATCTGTTTTCTCTAATATCTCTGGCAACGGCACCATGCAATGCACCCTGGACTGAAGAGGCAGACAAATAGGAGAAATGTGCTATTCAGATGGTTTTATTTGGTTTTATTTCCTGCAGTGTCTCTTCATTGTCCAAACGCACGGCCGCATTCTGGCTTGCTCCTGACTGCTATAGAGTTTTCACAAATGCCTTAGTACACATCATTCCCAAACATTCAAAATAATTTATTAAAACGTGAAAATGAACATTTCTAAGTGGTCACTTGTCAGAATTTTTTTTTAAAGTATCATATTATTCCCGGGGGTGTATAATGCATGTAATTCAGTTGACTGATTTCCTTATATGAACTGTAACTCAGTAAAATCTTTGAAATAGTTTGCTGTTGCATTTCAATTTTTGAGAGAAAGACTGCGAGAGAGTGCTGGCATGTGCATTGATTTAAAGCAACGCTATTCAAGTGATAGGCTGTCTTAAAACTCTGCCGCTGCAATAAATAAAAATATAAGTGTCTTTACAATAAAAAATTTGCCCCCCCCCCCCCCGAAACCAGATGTAGATGTGTAAATTAGACTCGCATTCTGTCCTTATGTTACCGTAGCAACAGTTACCATGATGAGATGGTAGGTCTACATGCATTGTCCTGCGCTCCATCCTGAGAGGTGCTCTGTCCCCACCCGGAGGGTTGATGATTGATCATGCAGATAGCAGAGACAAGGCCGTCGATAAGCCAGATTTAGACATTGCATATAATTTGACAGTTCCATTTTACATTTTGCTGTTAATATAAACAATGTATTATAATCGACCCGGTTTGTGGGTTTGAACGGCAGTGGGTTTGAACGGTAGATCTCGGTAACCCGGTTCCCGCTATTCAACCCTAATCACCATGCACTCCTTAAATATCTCAGTGTCAGTGAAGAACTTGGTGTGTTAAGTTAAAACCAGGGCTCTAATTGAGGGGGTATGTGAGGGTATTGTGGCTTTTGTTAAAGAAAATGGCTGATTATATAAAGCGATCTATATGCCAGAAACAAGCTGTAAAATGCAGGCGAAAGACGTGACCGATGCATATTGGACATCTTTGATTTGTCTATGATATTCAGAGGCTGCACAACATTTTATAGGATAAACAAAATGGACTTTGCTTAAGCAATGTGTGATTCTGTCACCATCAATTGATGTTCGACATTTCAACCGGCTGTTAAACAACATACTAACTCTAAATGAGTCAGGAGCAAGCCAGGTAGCCTAAGGAACGAAAATGAATTATTTAGGCTGCATTATTATTATTATTCCAAGGCTATAGCCTGCCATTTAAGAAATCAATTGTGAAGCATTTCAAATCAAAATCAAATGAAATTGTATTGGTCACATGCACATATTTAGCAGATGTTATTGCGGGTGCAGAGAAATGCTTGTATTTCTAGCTCCGACAGTACAGTAGTATTTAACAATTCACAACAGGACACACTAATCTAAAAGTAGAAGAATGGAATTAAGAAATATATAAATATTAGGACGAGCAATGTCGGAGTGGCATAGACTAAGATACAGTAGAATAGAATAGATTACAGTATATACATATGAGATGAGTAAAGCAGTATGTAAACATGATTAAAGTGGTTAGTGTTCCATTATTAATGTGGCCAGTGATTCCATGTCTGTGTATATCGGGCGGCAGCCTCTAAGGTGCAGGGTTGAGGAACCGGGTGGTAGTGTTCCATTATTAATGTGGCCAGTGATTCCATGTCTGTGTATATCGGGCGGCAGCCTCTAAGGTGCAGGGTTGAGGAACCGGGTGGTAGTGTTCCATTATTAATGTGGCCAGTGATTCCATGTCTGTGTATATCGGGCGGCAGCCTCTAAGGTGCAGGGTTGAGGAACCGGCTGGTAGTGTTCCATTATTAATGTGGCCAGTGATTCCATGTCTGTGTATATCGGGCGGCAGCCTCTAAGGTGCAGGGTTGAGGAACCGGGTGGTAGTGTTCCATTATTAATGTGGCCAGTGATTCCATGTCTGTGTATATCGGGCGGCAGCCTCTAAGGTGCAGGGTTGAGGAACCGGGTGGTAGTGTTCCATTATTAATGTGGCCAGTGATTCCATGTCTGTGTATATCGGGCGGCAGCCTCTAAGGTGCAGGGTTGAGGAACCGGCTGGTAGTGTTCCATTATTAATGTGGCCAGTGATTCCATGTCTGTGTATATCGGGCGGCAGCCTCTAAGGTGCAGGGTTGAGGAACCAGCTGGTAGTGTTCCATTATTAATGTGGCCAGTGATTCCATGTCTGTGTATATCGGGCGGCAGCCTCTAAGGTGCAGGGTTGAGGAACCGGCTGGTAGTGTTCCATTATTAATGTGGCCAGTGATTCCATGTCTGTGTATATCGGGCGGCAGCCTCTAAGGTGCAGGGTTGAGGAACCGGGTGGTAGTGTTCCATTATTAATGTGGCCAGTGATTCCATGTCTGTGTATATCGGGCGGCAGCCTCTAAGGTGCAGGGTTGAGGAACCGGGTGGTAGTGTTCCATTATTAATGTGGCCAGTGATTCCATGTCTGTGTATATCGGGCGGCAGCCTCTAAGGTGCAGGGTTGAGGAACCGGCTGGTAGCCTCCTAGTCATGGCATGTAGCATTGGTCACATGCTGCATGCTGGCAGGAGCATTTAGCATTTCAACAACACATGAACAACAGCACTTCAACAACATGCCTATACATTGAGCATTTAGGCTGTATAAAATGCATGCCTTATTCAGCTATACAGTGCCTTTGAATTTACTTTTTAGAAACACGAGTTTGGCCAGTCTTTGGTTTGAGGATCATGTGGTGAGTTATAAATGCCTGGTTTGTTAATTTAGCCTAGCAGAGGCTAGTGTATTCCCATGCCCTAATCACAGTCAACACAAATCTATTTTGTAACAACAATATCATGGAATGAAATAGAATACATTAGAAAATGATAGTTTCTCCCAAAATAATTTGCCCACCTGAGGATTTGCGGCTGCTGTGTTGAAAAATGAATAACTTTTTCTGGAATTCATTGATGATCAGATACTTCAGTTGTAACTGGTTCTGTTGCATTCCATGTTTACAGTTGATGGACATAATGTAGAATAATAGTGAAGACATCAAAACTATGAAATAACACATATGGAATCATGTAGTAACGAAAAAAGTGTTTTTAGCAACCCTTTTGCCTTCATAACAGCTTTACACACTCTTGGCATTCTCTCAACCAGCTTCACCTGGAATGCTTTTCCAACAGTCTTGAAGCAGTTCTCACATATGCTGAGCACTTGTTGGCTGCTTTTCCTTCACTCTGCGGTCCAACTCATCCCAAACAATCTCAAACGGGTTGAGGTCGGGTGATTGTGGAGGCCAGGTCATCTGATGCAGCACTCCATCACTCTCCTTCTTGGTCAAATAGCCCTACACAGCCTGGGGGTGTGTTGGGTCAGTGTCCTGTTGTAAAACAAATGGTAGTCCCACTAAGCGCAAACCAGATGGGATGGCGTATCACTGCAGAATGCTGTGGTAGCCATGCTGGTTAAGTGTGCCTTGAATTCTAAATAAATCACAGACAGTGTCACTAGCAAAGCACCCCCACACCATCACACCATCACACCTCCTCCTCCATGCTTCACGGTGGGAACCACACATGCGGAGATCATCTGTTCACCTACCCTGCATCTCACAAAGACACGGCGGTTGGAACCAATCCAAAGAATAGGATAGGCGGGAGCTTTGTGGACAACAACACCCATTGTGAGGGCAGAGAGACGGATCTTGTCAGTGTATCCATAATCTTTGATTGCACTGAATTAAATTCGACTTTCTGTTACTCAAATTCAAATTCCTGCGGGATGTGGCCAATTAGAATTTCAACTCATGAGCAATGTTCTCTCCAACTTGATCGTTTTCCCGATTAGTTAACACTATTAACATTTGCCTCTACTGTGGGAATTCTGATGGAATCAACACAATATTAACCACTTTCAGTCCAACATACTGAAATAAAGCAAACTATGCACAACTTAGTATACAAAACTAACTATGCAGTAGATTTAGTAGGCAGAGCGCATCAGAGAAGGATTCTGTAGCATTGCCAGGCACGACTCAGGCCTGTACTCTGAGCCATAGTACTCATGCATAAGAAAACAACAAAGGAAAGAAAAGCATTGCAAGTTTACATTTTGCAAAGTTAGTGTGGGAGAGGTAGAATTGTTTTTGTTATCGATCAATAATGAAAAACCTCCTGGCATTGACAACTTAGATGGGAAGCTACTGAGGATGGTAGCTGACTCTATAGCCACTCCTATCTGTCATATCTTTAATCTGAGCCTAGAGGAAAGTCTTTGTCCTCAGGCCTGGAGGGAAGCCAAAGTCATTCCGCTACCCAAGAGTGGTAAAGCGACCTTTACTGGTTCTAGCAGCTTGCTACCAGCACTTAGCAAACTGTTGTTTGACCGAATACAATGCTATTTCTCTGTAAACAAATTAACAACAGACTTTCAGCATGCTTCTAGAGAAATGAATATACTTGGCCACTGTTAAAACTGTATCATACAGCTGGGACAGCCTCAGTGTTCACAGTAAACGGGTGCCGAAAGTTGTACAGAACTTTCACAACATTCAAGTTTGCGCTCAGCAGACCTGAAATTTGCTCAATGACGATTAATCTTCCTCATGAGGTGAATGGGAGTCAATTCCAACATTCTGAATTGAGCCCAACCCTGATTGCTACAGATATTATGACCTGTGTCTTTATCTAAACCAAAGCAGTTTGACTTCTTAGCAATGAAGTTGCAACTGTGAGCTGCTGTAAACCTATGTGATTGGGTACAAAGGTTGAGTCTCTAGATTCCCTTGCTGCACTGGGGAAATAATGAAATGGTTGTCATGGTGATTTAAACTGGGCCTGGTTATCTCCCAACTCGGTGGCCATGTCATTTGTTACATTTCAGCCAATTGATAAAAGCAGCTACAAGGCTGAACCTAAAAGACAACTCTAAATTGATACTTATTTATATTATCCTAAAATCCTTTATCTCATTCTATTGAGTCTCTTTGTTCAACAGGTAGCCTACGCTATTAATATTGTAGCAAACAGCGGGGCAGGGAAGTGAACCCGGGTCGCTGGCGAGAAAGGCAAACACCCTACACATGGCAATAGGGTTAACCCACATGGTGGGAATTGTAACGTGGCTCACTACACAGCCCCCTCCAAAACAGGAAGTTATTGGGGATTTTTCAGTGGACTATAGTTCAATCCTTTTAGACTCAGTAGACTATAAGTTAAACAGTTAATCACAACATGACAAGCACGGAGCCAGGGTTAAACATAGTTACATCTCTGTTGCTAGGCAGGAACTTCATTGGTTCCTCTCGCTGGTGTAGTCATCGCCCTGCCTGATGCTAGAACATTCGTGGGCGTGGAAGTTTCTTCTCTCGTCATCTGATCTGACTTCGGGTCAAATTCCTCGCTCCTCCCTAATCCACGGCTGTCCTGCCTTATCAGTGACTGAAACCAGACTGTTGCCCTTTGCCTCCCTCCTTAGGCATATTCCTGGAACGGAGCCAGGGGTTACACATAGTTCAGACTATAAGTTAAACATGGTTAATCACAGCATGACAGGTGTTGGGACTGAGTGGTACAGAAGGAAGAGGCTTGGAAGAATGCCTGCAGTGTGTGAGAACTGCCTGCTATGTGTGGGAACTGTATATGATTGAGAAATTGATTATGGACCTGCCATGTTTAAGCCATGTTTAAGTACCGATTGATAGGTATGGGAATCAATTAGGGGGTCAGAATGGAGCCAGGAAATGGCTCTGCTATTTTTACAGGACAGGGCTGTTATTTTTACATGACAGGGCTGTTATTTTTACATGACAGGGCTGTTATTTTTACAGGACAGGGCTGTTATTTTTACATGACAGGGCTGTTATTTCTACAGGACAGGGCTGTTATTTCTACAGGACAGGGCTGTTATTTTTACAGGACAGGGCTGTTATTTTTACAGGACAGGGCTGTTATTTTTACATGACAGGGCTGTTATTTCTACAGGACAGGGCTGTTATTTTTACATGACAGGGCTGTTATTTTTACAGGACAGGGCTGCTATTTTTACATGACAGGCCTTGGTCCCGCCACTAATGTTTCCAGACACTGAATTAGAAGGGAGAGAAGTCAGATTCCGCCATTATTATAAAATAAGGAAGTGGGCGGAGCGGTCAAGAGGTGAAAACTGGAGACAATGGTGGAGGAACCAAACAGTGAGGGATTAAGCTAAAATGTATGTAAAATGAGTAAGGATGAAACTGTATACAAACTGAGAGCTGAGAGGTGGAAAGTTAGATGCTCTGCAGACCACCTCGGCTATATTATCTGTGTAATAAAGTCTATCTTAATTCTACAAAAACTCTGAAAGTACTTTTTGTTTCACTGACGACAAATACAATTTTCGACATCAAAGGCACTACTCAGCCCCCTCACACGTCCCGGCTTTCTGATGGCCTCATGGCCACCATCCCACTTCTGTAGCAAACGGCGGGGCAGGGAAGCAAACCCGGGTCGCTGGCGTGAAAGGCAAACACCCTACACATCATGCCATTGGCACTAAGAGGGTTAACCCACTTGGTAGGAATTGTAACGTGGCTCATATACTGAGGATCATTGCACTATAGTGGAACAAATATGATACAATTACATATTTCATACGAAATGTGAAATGTAGAACTATGATATATTCATATGCTATATGTTTTAGAATTTGATTTACCCAATCCCAGTTAGCGCCTGTCCCAGGATTCACGTTGTTGGGGGAGGAGAGAACATGACACTAAGCCACTCCAGCTATGGCTCGTTGTTGGGGGGAGGAGAGAACAGGACACTAAGCCACTCCAGCTATGGCTCGTTGTTGGGGGGAGGAGAGAACAGGACACTAAGCCACTCCAGCTATTGCTCGTTGTTGGGGGAGGAGAGAACAGGACACTAAGCCACTCCAGCTATGGCTCGTTGTTGGGGGAGGAGAGAACAGGACACTAAGCCACTCCACATGGCATCTAGATGGACAATACAAGGTTTATTAGAATTATATTTAGTGGGGTATATTTGTAGGATTTCCAGGCTATTGTCATGGCTATTGTATTGTCAACATTATGATCTAACGGCTATATTCTCACCTTGATCTTCTGGGATGTTTCAATGACAAGGCCATCATGGAAAGAGTTGATCAGCTGTAGAGACACAAAAACACAGTAATTCAGCATGCCTGGTCCTCCATTATGGAAAGAGTTGATCAGCTGTATGGACACAACAACACAGTAATTCAGTATGCCTGGTCCTCGCTGCCATAGTTATAGTAGGGATTTAGCATTTTACACAAAAGGGGAAAAACATAATGCCCATTTCAATGAGGATAAAAGTATCCTGTTTCAGATCGGTTCAGGAAGTGAACTCAAAACCCTCTGAACAATAAAAGTAATATTACCTTTGATCAAATGGCGTCGTTCTGCTGATAAAATGTGGAGATTGTCCATGGACCTGTCACTCTTCATAGGGACAGCTGGGTACTGGAGACTCTACTCTCTGGGTCTGGTTATAGTCTCTGACAGCTGGGTACTGGAGACTCTACTCTCTGGGTCTGGTTGGAGTCTCTGACAGCTGGGTACTGGAGACTCTACTCGCTGGGTCTGGTTGGAGTCTCTGACAGCTGGGTACTGGAGACTCTACTCTCTGGGTCTGGTTGGAGTCTCTGACAGCTGGGTACTGGAGACTCTACTCTCTGGGTCTGGTTTGAGTCTCTGAAAGCTGGGTACTGGAGACTCTACTCTCTGGGTCTGGTTGGAGTCTCTGACAGCTGGGTACTGGAGAATCTACTCTCTGGGTCTGGTTGGAGTCTCTGACAGCTGGGTACTGGAGACTCTACTCTCTGCATCTGGTTGGAGTCTCTGACAGCTGGGTACTGGAGACTCTACTCTCTGGGTCTGGTTGGAGTCTCTGACAGCTGGGTACTGGAGACTCTACTGTCTGGGTCTGGTTGGAGTCTCTGACAGCTGGGTACTGGAGACTCTACTCTCTGGGTCTGGTTGGAGTCTCTGACAGCTGGGTACTGGAGACTCTACTCTCTGGGTCTGGTTGGAGTCTCTGACAGCTGGGTACTGGAGAATCTACTCTCTGGGTCTGGTTGGAGTCTCTGACAGCTGGGTACTGGAGACTCTACTCTCTGGGTCTGGTTGGAGTCTCTGACAGCTGGGTACTGGAGACTCTACTCTCTGGGTCTGGTTGGAGTCTCTGACAGCTGGGTACTGGAGACTCTACTCTCTGGGTATGGTTGGAGTCTCTGACAGCTGGGTACTGGAGACTCTACTCTCTGGGTCTGGTTGGAGTCTCTGACAGCTGGGTACTGGAGACTCTACTCTCTGGGTCTGGTTGGAGTCTCTGACAGCTGGGTACTGGAGACTCTACTCTCTGGGTCTGGTTGGAGTCTCTGACAGCAGGGTACTGGAGACTCTACTATCTGGGTCTGGTTGGAGTCTCTGACAGCTGGGTACTGGAGACTCTACTCTCTGGGTCTGGTTGGAGTCTCTGACAGCTGGGTACTGGAGACTCTACACTCTGGGTCTGGTTGGAGTCTCTGACAGCTGGGTACTGGAGACTCTACTCTCTGGGTCTGGTTGGAGTCTCTGACAGCTGGGTACTGGAGACTCTACTCTCTGGGTCTGGTTGGAGTCTCTGACAGCTGGGTACTGGAGACTCTACTCTCTGGGTCTGGCTGGAGTCTCTGACAGCTGGGTATTTTCCCCCCATAATATTTTCAAATCAAATCAAATTGTATTTGCCACATGCGCCGAATACAACAGGTGTAGACATTACAGTGAAATGCTTACTTACAAGCCCTTAACCAACAATGCAGTTTTTTAAAGAAAAAAATAATATTTCATACAGTAATGTTGATCAATAGTATTAGAAAGCACCCTGGATCATTATTAAACCCCATAGTATTTCATACAGTAATGATGATCAGTAGTATCAGAAATCACCCTGGATCATTATTAAACCCCATAGTATTTCATACAGTAATGATGATCAGTGGTATGAGAAATCACCCTGGATCATTATTAAACCCCATAGTATTTCATACAGTAATGATGATCACTGATCAGTAGTATCAGAAATCATCCTGGATCATTATTAAACCCCATAGTATTTCATACAGTAATGATGATCAGTAGTATCAGAAATCACCCTGGATCATTATTAAACCCCATAGTATTTCATACAGTAATGTTGATCAGTAGTATCAGAAATCACCCTGCATCATTCATCATGTCAGACATTCCCCTCTATGTCTCGTTTAATTTTTTTGCTGCGTTATGATAGGAACTAGACACGGTCATGAATTATCTGTTTAGTGTGTTAGCTAGCTAGCGGGTAGCTACTGGTATCGATTAGCAACGCTGGAGAGCTGTTTCCAATGTTAATGTAGTCCTAGCCATCGTTTAATTTTTGCTGCGTTATGCGTTATGAAAGGAACTAGACACGGACTTGAATTATCTGTTTAGTGTGCTAACACACTCTTGGCAGTTTGTTGTAACCAAGTATTGATGCTAAATTGTGTGTTAATGGATGCTAGCCTGCAAGTTAGCTACGGCGTCATAGCTAGGCATCGTGGGCTGTTGTGGGTAGTTTCTGTGTCTTGGCAGTGCCGGCTGTAGCACGAAGCGAGCTACCTAGCCGCTTTTTCGAACAGAGTCAGAGTCAACACAATAGCCATTGTGTGCCGGGTGTAGCACGAAGCTAGCCAGCTAGCCGTTCTTCAAACAAAGTCAACACAGTGGCCATTGCTAGCTACCCAACACGACCAGCTAACTGTACGGTAGTAGCTAAATACAATATACTTGTCCTAGCTAGCCAACGTCTAATCATTGCTGCGTCATGAAAGGAACTTGACACAGACACGAATGATCTGTTTAGTGTGTTATCACACTATTGGTGGTTTGTTGTGACCAAGGGTTGGTGCTATACGGTGTGTTATTGTTATTGGATGCTAGCTTGCTAGTTAGCTATGGTGTCATAGTTGAATAAAGTGGGTTGAGTCTATTCCTTTAAACATTGAACCGCTGTGGTTCACAACAATTCTGATTTCTAAAGGTGGAAGTTGGGAGAGTTTTTGTTCGGGTGGTTCAGTGAAACAATTTTAGTTTCTGAGGTAGAAGTTTTTGGTGAGGGAGGCCCTGCTCTCTCCGCTCCCAGATGCTTAGCTCATTTCATTCCGATCTCCTCTGCATTTTTGTAGCCATTTGCTACAGCCTGTCAACTATGCCTCTGCCTATCCCTGTTCTCTCCTCTCTGCACAGGCTACACAAACGCACCACACCGCGTGGCTGCTGCCTCTCTAACCTGGTGGTCCCTGCACGCACCACCCACGTGGAGTTCCAGGTCGCAGGCTGCCTCTGGAACTGCCGTTCTGCTGCCAACAAAGCTGACTTCATCCCAGTCTATGCCAACCTCCAGTCCCTCGACTTCCTGGCGCTGACGGAAACATGGATCACCACTGAAAACACTGCTACTCCTACTGCTCTCTCCTCGTCTGACCATGTGTTCTCGCATACCCCGAGAGCATCTGGTCAGAGGGGTGGTGGTACAGGAATCCTCATTTCTCCCAAGTGGACATTCTCAATTTTTCCCCTAACCCATCTGTCTATCTCCTCATTTGAATTCCATGCTGTCACAGTCACTAGCCCATTTAAGCTTAATATCCTTGTCATCTATCGCCCTCCAGGTTCCCTTGGAGAGTTCATCAATGAGCTTGACGCCTTGATAAGTTCCTTCCCTGAGGATGGCTCACCCCTCACAGTTTTGGGGGATTTCAACCTCCCTATGTCCACATTAGACTCATTTCTCTCTGCCTCCTTCTTTCCACTCCTCTCCTCTTTTGACCTCACCCTCTCACCGTCCCCCCCTACTCACAAGGCAGGCAATACGCTTGACCTCATCTTCACTAGATGCTGCTCCTCTATTAATCTCACTGCAACTCCCCTCCATGTCTCTGACCACTACTTTGTTTCCTTTTCTCTCTCGCTCTCCTCCCACACTACTCACTCTGCCCCTACACAGATGGTAATGCGCCGCCGCAACCTTCGCTCTCTCTCTCCCACTACTCTCTCCTCTTCCATCCTATCATCTCTTCCCTCTGCTCAATCCTTCTCCCTCCAATCTCCTGATTCTGCCTCCTCAACCCTCCTCTCCTCCCTTTCTGCATCCTTTGACTCTCTGTGTCCCCTATCCTCCCGGCCGGCTCGGTCCTCCCCTCCAGCTCCTGACTCATTGCGAGCTCACAGAACAGAGCTCCGGGCAGCGGAGCGAAAATGGAAGAAAACTAAACTCCCTGCCGACCTGGCATCTTTTCACTCCCTCCTCTCTACATTTTCTTCATCTGTTTCTGCTGCTAAAGCCACCTTCTACCACTCTAAATTCCAAGCATCTGCCTCTAACCCTAGGAAGCTCTTTGCCACATTTTCCTCCCTCCTGAATCCTCCCCCCCCCCCCCCCTCCTCTCTCTCTGTGGATGACTTCGTCAACCACTTTGAAAAGAAGGTTGACGACATCCGATCCTCGTTTGTTAAGTCTAATGACACTGCTGGTCCTGCTCACACTGCCCTACCCTATGCTTTGACTTCTTTCTCCCCTCTCTCTCCAGATAAAATCCTGCGACTTGTGACTGCAGGCCGCCCAACAACCTGCCCGCTTGACCCCATCCCCTCCTCCCTTCTCCAGACCATCTCCGGTGACCTTCTCCCCTACCTCACCTCGCTGATCAACTCATCCTTGACCGCTGGCCATGTCCCTTCCGTCTTCAAGAGAGCGAGAGTTGCTCCCCTTCTCAAAAAACCAACACTCGACCCCACTGATGTCAACAACTACAGACCAGTATCCCTTCTTTCTTTTCTGTCCAAAACTATTGAGCGTGCCGTCTTTAGCCAACTCTCTTGCTATCTCTCTCAGAATGACCTTCTTGATCCAAACCAATCAGGTTTCAGGACTGGTCATTCAACTGAGACTGCTCTTCTCTGTGTCACGGAGACTCTCCGCACTGCTAAAGCTAACTCTCTCTCCTCTGCTCTTGTCCTTCTAGACCTGTCTGCTGCCTTTGATACTGTGAACCATCAGATCCTCCTCTCCACCCTCTCCGAGCTGGGCATTTCCGGCGCGGCTCACTCCTGGATTGCGTCCTACCTGACCGGTCGCTCCTACCAAGTGGCGTGGCGAGAAGTTGTCTCCGCACCACGTGCTCTCACCACTGGTGTCCCCCAGGGCTCAGTTCTAGGCCCTCTCCTTTTCTCCCTATACACCAAGTCACTTGGCTCTGTCATATCCTCACATGGCCTTTCATATCATTGCTACGCTGACGATACACAACTAATCTTCTCCTTTCCCCCTTCTGATAACCAGGTGGCGAATCGCATCTCTGCATGTCTGGCAGACATATCAGTATGGATGACGGATCACCACCTCAAGCTGAACCCTGGCAAGACGGAGCTGCTCTTCCTCCCGGGGAAGGACTGCCCGTTCCATGATCTCGCCATCACGGTTGACAACTCCGCTGTGTCCTCCTCCCAGAGTGCGAAGAGCCTAGGCGTGACCCTGGACAACACCCTGTCGTTCTCCGCCAACATCAAGGCGGTGACCCGATCCTGCAGGTTCATGCTCTACAACATTCGGAGAGTACGACCCTGCCTTACACAGGAAGCGGCACAGGTCCTAATCCAGGCACTTGTCATCTCCCGTCTGGACTATTGCAACTCGCTGTTGGCTGGCCTCCCTGCCTGTGCCATTAAACCCCTACAACTCATCCAGAATGCCGCAGCCCGTCTGGTGTTCAACCTTCCCAAGTTCTCTCACGTCACCCCCCTCCTCCGCACACTCCACTGGCTTCCAGTTGAAGCTCGCATCCGCTACAAGACCATGGTGCTTGCCTATGGAGCAGTGAGGGGAACGGCACCTCTGTACCTTCAGGCTCTGATCAGTCCCTACACCCAAACGAGGGCATTGCGTTCATCCACCTCTGGCCTGCTGGCTCCCCTTCCTCTGCGGAAGCATAGTTCCCGCTCAGCCCAGGCAAAACTGTTCGCTGCTCTGGCACCCCAATGGTGGAACAAGCTCCCTCACGACGCCAGGACAGCGGAGTCACTCACCACCTTCCGGAGACATTTGAAACCCCACCTCTTTAAGGAATACCTGGGATAGGATAAAGTAATCCTTCTAACCCCCCCCCCCCCCCCCACACTGGCTATAGGGTAAACGCACCAATTTGTGAGTCGCTCTGGCTAAGAGCGTCTGCTAAATGACGTTAATGCGCCCTTGAGCAAGGCACTTAACCCTAATTGCTCCTGTAAGTCGCTCTGGATAAGAGCGTCTGCTAAATGACTAAAATGTAAATGTAATGTAAATGTCTCCCCACATGGAACTGCTGATGTAAAAGGGCTTCATAAATAAATTATTGATATAACTTTGAACTCCCAACCTCCCAACCAGACTACAGTCTGTTACATTCTCACATTCTCCACAGATCTTTGAGGAATTCCCTTTCATAATCTATAATGTATGGCAGTAATCTTACTTTGGGTCAAAGGGCATTGGTCCACTGATAACATTGAGAGGATTGCACATGGACCAGTCATAGACAGACAGCTGGGTACTGGAGACTGCTCTCTGGGTCTGGGGGTTGGCAGTGCCCCCCTCCTCTCTCTCCTCAGAGACACTCATCTTAGGAGTGTGTTCCAACTTCCAGAATTACAGTGTGATAAAAAGACTCACACACCATTTAGGAGACACACACTTCCTTGATTAAACATATACTTACTAGAGTTTACAGGATATCCTGCTCTGTCCTCTCTCCAGTTTAGAGTTTATAGAATATCCTGCTCTGTCCTCTCTCCAGTTTAGAGTTTACAGGATATCCTGCTCTGTCCTCTCTCCAGTTTAGAGTTTATAGGATATCCTGCTCTGTCCTCTCTCCAGTTTAGAGTTTATAGCATATCCTGATCTGTCCTCTCTCCAGTTTAGAGTTTATAGGATATCCTGCTCTGTCCTCTCTCCAGTTTAGAGTTTATAGGATATCCTGCTCTGTCCTCTCTCCAGTTTAGAGTTTATAGGATATCCTGCTCTGTCCTCTCTCCAGTTTAGAGTTTATAGGATATCCTGCTCTGTCCTCTCTCCAGTTGAGAGTTTATAGGATATCCTGCTCTGTCCTCTCTCCAGTTTAGAGTTTATAGGATATCATGCTCTGTCCTCTCTCCAGTTTAGAGTTTATAGGATATCCTGCTCTGTCCTCTCTCCAGTTTAGAGTTTATAGGATATCCTGCCTGCTCTGTCCTCTCTCCAGTTTAGAGTTTATAGGATATCCTGCTCTGTCCTCTCTCCAGTTTAGAGTTTATAGGATATCCTGATCTGTCCTGTCTCCAGTTTAGAGTTTATAGGATATCCTGCTCTGTCCTCTCTCCAGTTTAGAGTTTATAGGATATCCTGCTCTGTCCTCTCTCCAGTTTAGAGTTTATAGGATATCCTGCTCTGTCCTCTCTCCAGTTTAGAGTTTATAGGATATCCTGCTCTGTCCTCTCTCCAGTTTAGAGTTTATAGGATATCCTGCTCTGTCCTCTCTCCAGTTTAGAGTTTATAGGATATCCTGCTCTGTCCTCTCTCCAGTTTAGAGTTTATAGAATATCCTGCCCTGTCCTCTCTCCAGTTTATAGTTTATAGGATATCCTGCTCTGTCCTTTCTCCAGTTTAGAGTTATAGACTATCCTGCTCTGTCCTCTCTCCAGTTTAGAGTTTATAGAATATCCTGCTCTGTCCTCTCTCCAGTTTAGAGTTATAGAATATCCTGCTCTGTCCTCTCTCCAGTTTAGAGTTCATAGAATATCCTGCTCTCTCATCTACAAATATGTAATGGCTGGACAAGAACAAATATACTTATATATAGGTATACTTTCTACACACCCTGAGGATAAACCATTAACCATGAGGTGTAGCTAACTGTTTTCTTTACTGACAACTGGGGTTAGAGACAGACAGAGACTGAGAGAGACACAGACATCAAATACTCATGATCTTTGACCTTCCACCATTTCAGGCTTTTTTCACAGAAATTGCATGGTAACACTTTACATGGCAGATGATACGCATTAAAATACATTCATAAAGCCCTTGACCATTTTAAATAATAGTATTTACATTTTCGTCATTTAACATACGCTCTTATCCAAAGATACTCAAGGGAACATCTACAGTTTTTTTACCTAGTCAGCTCAGGGTTTCGAACCAGCAACCTTTCAGTTACTGGTCCAACACCCTTAACCGCTAGGCTACCTGCCACCAGTGTATGATGGGCATCTTACAACAACTACAGCTGACATTATTGTGGTCATGTTAAGTATTAAGTATTTTATTGGGATCCCCAAATAGATGTTGCCAAGGTAATCATTTTTTTATTTTTTTATTTTTTTATTCAGGATGCAAAGTAAGGATCCTACCAGGGATTATTTATGTATGATGTTAGTAGAATATATAAATTGGGATAGTAGTAAGGATCCTACCAGGGATTATTTATGTATGATGTTGGTAGAATGTATACATTGGGATAGTAGTAAGGATCCTACCAGGGATTATTTATGTATGATGTTGGTAGAATGTATACATTGGGATAGTAGTAAGGATCCTACCAGGGATTATTTATGTATGATGTTGGTCGAATGTATAAATTGGGATAGTAGTAAGGATCCTACCAGGGATTATTTATGAATGATGTTGGTAGAATGTATACATTGGGATAGCAGTAAGGACCTACCAGGGATTATTTATGTATGATGTTGGTAGAATGTATAAATTGGGATAGTAGTAAGGATCCTACCAGGGATTATTTATGTATGAGGTTGGTAGAATGTATAAATTTGGATAGTAGTAAGGATCCTACCAGGGATTATTGATGTATGATGTTGGTAGAATGTATACATTGGGATAGTAGTAAGGATCCTACCAGGGATTATTTATGTATGATGTTGGTAGAATGTATACATTGGGATAGTAGTAAGGATCCTACCAGGGATTATTGATGTATGATGTTGGTAGAATGTATACATTGGGATAGTAGTAAGGATCCTACCAGGGATTAATGATGTATGATGTTGGTAGAATGTATACATTGGGATAGTAGTAAGGATCCTACCAGGGATTATTTATGTATGATGTTAGTAGAATGTATACATTGGGATAGTAGTAAGGATCCTACCAGGGATTATTTATGTATGATGTTGGTAGAATGTATACATTGGGATAGTAGTAAGGATCCTACCAGGGATGATTTATGTATGATGTTGGTAGAATGTATACATTGGGATAGTTAGTAGTAAGAGGCCGGTGGGTAAATGACTAAGAATCAAGCCTCCTGTCAATTAGGGAGATTTGTTTCTTTATTGTGTGTTTAGTTGTACCTTTACCTTCCTATAGTCGCTCATTTGGAAGGATTCTGTATGGAGAAATGGTCTAATATTACTCCCAATGTGTTCTCACAAGGGAAGTATTGAACGGGGGTGTCAATTTTGACCGCTACCTTTTTGAGAAAAAAAGTATTACTTGTTAAACAATCTCTTTCTCTGAGCAATTGTATTAGTATAAAATCATTTAATTTAATATTTTGGGACCCTATTGTATACTTCTAAGTTAGAGATATGTTGAAACTGGATCCGTCATAATGATTCAACATTTTATAGTATGCCATAGCCTTTACTGGCCAAAGGTTAACTACTGTTATGTTTATGCTATTTTATGGTGTTGAGTCACTGGACGTTGACCAGATATTATTGCATCCAAAGATAAACTGTACCTAGAACGTAGATACAGAGCCACTTGTCATCAGGAAGGTGCTCTCTCAGCACAACGGAAAATATCTCAGTGACTTGACATGTTCTGGTTGTGAATACAGGCTACAAGGTAAGAATCTTCCAAGGGATTATTGTAAAGTGTGTAGGGAAATTAAATATATGGTGTTAATATAGTATAGAGAATGACAGTACAACACTCAGATCTAACAGTCCATTTCACCTGGGACAGGTACGTGACAGTACAATCATACAAAATGGCGCTAACTGGGCGTAGGCAAGTCAAATTCAAAAACATATTGTTCATATCTCGTATTATAGGATTCGTATATCGTGGTTATTTTACAATTTGTAAAAATGTTAATGTATCATAGTTCTAAATCATCTTTCAGAATATCAGAACATTTGTTGTTTTCAAAATTACAATGAGCTCCTACTTCCTGTGTAATTTGGTATGAAACCTGAACGTACTTTTCTTATCATTGATATTATGAATTAAATTAAATAAAAGTATAATAATAGCAGACCTGTTGAACAAAGCAACACACTAGAATGAGTGGAATTATTACAAGAGAAAGTGAGACATTATTATTATTATTATTATTATTATTATTATTATTATTATTATTTTTAAGAGCTTCACTACATGGAGAAAAGGTTAACAATATCAGTCATGACTACGTGTTGATGTGATTGCATTAAATCACCTGACTGTATGGACGTGTCTGTTAGTAAATGTTTTATTTCTAAGAGATAATGAATAAAATAGAACAATTTACCTTCAATAATGTGTTGTCACTGTGTTAACCACAACCCTCATGCTGGATCTCTGTTTAGGGGTCAGTGGTCTAAAATGAGTCTCTCTGGGGAGAGAGAGGAGGGGGGCCCTGCCTCTAAAATGAGTCTCTCTGGGGAGAGAGAGGAGGGGGGCCCTGCCTCTAAAATGAGTCTCTCTGGGGAGAGAGAGGAGGGGGGCCCTGCCTCTAAAATTAGTCTCTCTGGGGGCCATGACACCAAAACTAAGAGGTGAGATGACAATGTTGTTTAAGAATTTATAAGTTTATTTCTAAAACATTATTTCCACAATTTTTTCACGTTTGTTATTTTACATCAGAAATGATTGCTTATGGGTACCTTCATGTGCGTGTAAAATATTGTTGTTCTAAGATTTTAATTAATCGATTTTTGCGTATTAATTTTTGTTAAGCAAAACGCTATATAGCTGGAATGAAATGTTTGTATCCTGTATATTTGACTGTGATATGTGGTTGTCTCACCAGCTCACACACACACACACACACACACACACACACACACACACACACACACACACACACACACACACACACACACACACACACACAGACACACACACACACACACACATCTTTACCAGCATACACACACATCTTTACCAGCATACAAACACACATCTATAGAAGTTTTGCATGACACAATCATTTAGCCTACTCTTAGTTATTGTCTAATATGTTGTCATGCAGAACCTTATTGTTGTTACTAATTCTGATCGTTGTTACAAGCGGAATTTTGACAATATTACCGTCAAATCAACACACTCTTCACTCCTGTTTAAACCAAAAAGGGTTCTATCTCTTGCTTAATATATGGAACCATTAAAAGTTCTATATAGAGTCCCTTTTATAGGGTTCTTTCATCAGAACTCTAGAGGTTCTTCTTCCCTGAACCAAAATGGATCCATATAGAACCCTGCATGGTGCCATTTATGAATTATGGCTACTACTATTAAATAGGAATATTTTTAGCTAAGAATATAATTTATAGGAAAATAGGAACGGTTGAAAAATCCCAATATTCATTTAAAATTATCCTTAGAAATAGCAGTGCTGGGGGTTTGGAAAGCCATAGCCAGTCAATCAACAACAGAATAATACTCTTATGATAAATATTGATCTTTAACTTACAGTCTGTGGATACTATGCGACTAGAAAGGTTAAAAATGCATGTAAGACATCACAGCACAGTTGAAAAAAATATGGCAGGTGGAAATCAAAAGAGGATGTTCTACGGAGATAGGTGGGCGGGGCTGAGAGTAGCAGAGGGGTGGGATTAAAAAAGATCATGATCGGTAATAGTCATTACTGTAAACACTATAGATGTCTGAGTATTATCTATCGAAAATGTAATGTGTATAAGAAATTATTATTATTATTATTATTATTATTAGTAGTATTATTATTAGTATTATTATTATTATATATAAAAAAGTAATTACTGTGTATAAAAGTATTGTATGGGGGGTAGAATTGATCTTCGTTATATGCAAACACACTGGTGGCCAGGGAGGCATCTCTTTGTTTGAACGATGTCCCACGTCAACTCTGGCTGACTTCTTTACAATACATTACATTACAATACAATACAACTTTGTCCATTAGTTACAGCAAACAACAAAAACATGTATTCTGCTCCGTTCTTAACCCCCCAAACAGCAGACCTCACACATACAGTTGAGACCAGCACAGGTTCAAGCTGCAGTGCAGCGCCCCTGGATAAAGAGCATGTTGTGGGGTTAAGGGCCTTGCTCAAGGGCCCAACGAAAGGTGAATGTTTTGAGGATGTGAACCCAGCAGCCATCCAGGGGTCAGATCAATTCCGCCCGTTCTTTCCAGCACTCAGCCCGGGATTCAAACTGGACACTTTTCGGCCACAGCTCCAACTCATTTGCCGCCGGTGCGAAAACCTGAGTTAATATTCAGAAATAAACATGAGTTAATCTGCCAAAATTAATACAAAATGTTATGCAGACATCAATATTATGAAAACATACATGCAGTTGTCATCAGCAGCAGCCACAAGAGAGAGCATCTGATAGTTCTGGGTAACTGCCAGACTGAGCAAAACATAGATAGTTTGTTAAAAGTCATGTAATGATTAACTAGGCTATTGAATCACCAATACTTACTATACATAATTATTAAGAAGAGAAGAGAAACTGTTCCATGTAGGTCTATATTATTTATGGATTGATCATATAGAAAAATCTAAACATTATTTTAACTACTCCAAAGCAATTAAATGTGGCGCAGGAACCACTGACTCACTGCATTTTCCTATTATCAAGACACCTTCTGTTAACCCAGATCTCAAAATATTGTTTTTAAAAACCAAGAATTTTGTTTTACGTAATAATAATGATAATAATAATAATAGCACATTAATATTACTAATGTAAGCCACTGGAAAGACTGCTTTTAGTTTATTGTGTGGCTCTGCTCATGTCCGCGTTCTGGAACTGTCCGCGTCCCCGTACAGAACTGTCCGCGTCCACGTACGGTTTGGCGCCAAGCATATTGTCCAGTTACGCGCAGAGTGGGCTGAGGTGATGTTGGGGAATAACGACGGAGTTCGTTACAGTGTTGAGACACCAAAGTTTATTGTTCAATTTGCTTTTTTGCTTAATGGTCAGTGACAGTATGAGTGTAGCCAGATCCTTTTCACTCGCTAGTCTTGTTTAATTGTGTGGTTCACTGGATTCGTCATCATCCTCGAGGGACAGACGAACGACCTGCTAGCTAGCCAAGCTATTCGGTACAGCTAGCTAAGCTAGCTACTCTACCAGCAGCATCCTAGTTATCCTTGCTACCACTACATCATCACCGGCTGCCTGCTTTTCTTGTGGACCGATGGAGCTCCCGGGTTGTTTCTTCCACCTGTTAAATACGGTGGAGGGCTTCTCCCTCTCTCGTTGACGGATGCTGGCTACCTACCATCACTCTGTCCGGTTCTCCTCTTCACTAGATGGACGGTAACTTTAGTGTTTAACCCCTCTGTGTCCAAGGACTGAACTTTTTGAATATTATTTTCGGGGCGCCTCAAGTTACATTTTTTACAAAGTTTATTTCTGATAAAATTAGTTCATTGCATCCGCCATGGAGCCCAGTTTCATAATATTACCTTCTGTCCCTGGTTATGAAGTAATCGTGAAAAAAACAGGCCTTATGTTTGGGCATTTTTCACCCTGCCAGCTCCTATTAGTTCTACTGTAGGTTTACCTCAGGTAACTTATTATTAACAAGGTTACGTGGTGAGCGCGCTTAATGTTAACCTGAGTAAATGTTGTGGTGAGCCAGAGTCTAAGAGGTGTTGTCTGGCGCAAAGCCATCAAACGTTAAACATTTTCCGGTCATGGTTAAACATATTTGTTTTAAGAAAAAAGTGTACAATCTAAACAAAACGCATGTCCCTGTCCTCTTTTTCAAGATGTGGCAGATTTAAACAGCCAGAATAAATTTTTTTATTAAGAAATAACAATTTTTCTGATGACTTGTTGTTTCTAAATGGCTGCTGGGTAATTTGATATGCATCGAAATCTTCATTCATAGGCATCAAATTGAGCGAATGCATGGCCAAAGGGAGGCGCAAGAGTGCTATAAACTCATACAGTTTTTTGCCATAAAAACCCTAAACCTAACAATCAATCAAATGTATTTATAAAGCCCTTTTTACACCAGCAGATGTCACAAAGTGCTATACAGAAACTCTTACCCTACTTATAACCTATTTTAGCCGTAACCCTAACCCCTAATTCTAGGGTAGGGTAGCCTAGAACACTTTTAGAAACTATTTTAGTAATTATATTATCTTAATAAATACAATTATAGTATTAAATAGTGTTTTAATTATTTTGTTGTTATTTTATTATATGTATAATAGCAAGACAGAGCACTTGATAAATAAGACACATTTGTTTTATTTTTCAAATGTGGTTTGAATTGGGTGACCTAATAAACTCTGTGTGAAAGTCCAGCAATTGGCGTGGGGCAGGTTTGAGACTGATCTAATACACTTTATTTCTCAGCTGCCTCACCAACGTCTGTACGTGAATTAATAACTTTTAATAGCTAAATATTTCCAATAGATGGCAGCATAAGACCACGAAGCATCAGTTATAGGCTACAAGCAGCAATATGATTGACATAAAATAGCATGCAACCAAATACTATGTGTCCCATGATTTTCTAAAATGGTCACTCATTACTTTAGTTAGCTATATATCTCATATTAGGCCTGTGTTGCTTTTGGAAGAGCAATTAAATAGTGACTATAGCAGGTGTTGAACCCCTGGTAAATAATCACTAGTCAGATGCTCCAACCTCAACCCTAGTATACATGCATTTTTAAATATCTAATATTGCGATTAAACAACCTCGGAATAGATAAGACAAGAGTGCGTCTTCCAGCCCACCAATAAATTACATCATGCAACCCTTGCGGTTAGCAAATGTACCTCAACATGCCCCTCGCTTGTGCTAGAAGGCAGAGTGCTTGCTGCTGGTAGATGAATCTGACAATGAATGTACTAGGAAAATATGCTTTTTCAGTCGTTCCTCTTGCGTTAGCAGTGTGGAAAGGGACAGTAAAAAGCGTGTTCAGGAGTTTTCCTGTGAGGGGGAGTGGTGGTGTATCCAGGGAGAAAACTAAACTAACCTTCTGAAATGTCATTCATGGTCTTATGCTGCCATCTATTGGAATGAATTAGTAACTGCAGTAGGACTGAATAAAGTATATCCTTACTAAAGTAGTAATTAATTAATTAGTTAATTTTACCACTTACAACTATAAAATAACAATTTATAGCATAACAAACAATGAAACTGACATAAACCAAAAACACCATACATTTAGTTAACTATATATATATATATATATACTATTTATTTAGATGGGTGACATTATCTACCAAAGTAATACCACTGTAGATAAAGAAGAGCTCTCCAGTAGGTGAACCAAAACATTTAAAGACCATTTTCTCAAAATTGAGGTTACAAGTTTATCATCTTTCAAAGCAGAATTACTTTCCCATTGTTCCTCAACTGTAGTGTATGATATACCTTTTTCTAGCTGAGTCTCTACTTTTATCCAATGTAAAAAACACAATTTCAAATGTTGCTAAATAAGACCGAATCGAGCCGGTTGGTCACATTTGACTGTGTAAAACCTAGCAGTACTACTTATTTCTCTGAGAGTGAGGCAGATATATATTATTACTGTGTAAAACCTAGCAGTACTACTTATTTCTCTGTGAGTGAGGCAGATGTATAGAAAATCGCACAAAAAAAACATGATTTTTTGTCTCTTTGAAATGAAACCATCAATTGATAGATTTTAAAGAAATACATGTCTGTCATTGAACAATCGCATACCATGATTAGCTACTGAAAAAACACCAATCTCTTTCATCATTTCTTGAAACAATAAAAGCTAATTTACGAACATTTCTGAAAATGGATAAATAGCGTTTTGGAATGAAACTCTTCTTATGATTCCCCATCTGAGCTCAGAGTAGATGAGAGATGTAATGTTTGTCTCTGTTGTGTTGAAGCCCAATCACGCAGGAGAGACCAGCCTCCCCTGTACCCAGCTGTGTGTCCATGAAGAGTGACTGGTCTATGGAACTTCCTATAGAGTTCAGAGAGGGAGACTTTTCTAGTGAACAAAGGTAAGAAGAACTCATGGGTCATGGTCAGTGAGTTAAACAACACTGTCTCTAGTCATTTCTCCTCTCCCATTTTCCCATTTATTTTTGTTGTTTTCATAATCCATAGGCTAATCCTTTTTTCAATTTTCATAGTCCTGAAACAATATTAAACAAACACAACATTCCCTCCCTGTGTGTGTGTGTGTGTGTGTGTGTGTGTGTGTGTGTGTGTCT